>NW_007729522.1:6673-189302 GCF_000696425.1 Galeopterus variegatus | reverse complement strand
AGCGGGAGAAAGTCCTGCTGGTGGGCGGCTGCGGGGCTGCGCGCGTCCGGCATCCCGGGACCGCTCCGGCCCGCGGCGAGGGGGCCCGGCAGTCCATGCATCCGCCGCCGCCCGCCGCCGCCGCGATGGAGTTCAGTCACAACAGCCTGTTCGGTTACATGGAGGATCTGCAGGAGCTCACCATCATCGAGAGGCCGGTCCGCCGGTGCCTCAAGGTGCGCCCCGGGGGGAAAAACTGCCCTCAGGACGCCCGGCCGACTGTCCCCGAGCAGCCCGACGCCGACCCCCGCCCCACCCCGTCACGGTCCCCTCCCCGAGGCGGCCCGGGACCCTCTTCGAGTCGGACCGGCCCCTCAGTCCCCCTCTAGACCTCGGTCGCCGTGTCACTCTAAGCTGGCTCCTCCCAGGGCCCCTTCCTCGACGCGCCTCGGGTTCTCCCAGTCGGGATACCCATCCCCGAGGGACGGGCCTCTGGCTCTACCGCCGGGGAGGCGTCCTTGTCCCCCCGGCCCAGCCCCGGGAATGGCCGAGCCGCTGTCATCGGGCCGGCCCCAGCGTCCTTCCCTTCGGGCAGCCGTGGCCCCTCAGTTGCGGCCCCCCTTCCTCCCGCCTCCTGCAGGAGCTGCCCCTCGCAGCCGCAGCCCGCTTCTCCCTGTCCTTTCCTGAGTAGCACCCCCCTCCCGTCCCGGCCCCCTGGTGTCACCCCGGTTCTGGCCCCAGGCCCAGCCTCCGTCCACACGGCCCCGACTCCCCCCACCTCTCCGGAGACACTCCAGGTTCTATCCTTTCAACCCCCGTCTCCACCTCCTACCCTCCCCGCCTCCCGTCCCCAAATCGGATCAAGCTAGGGTCCCTGTGCTCCCCAGGGCATCCCGACCTCCTTTCCCCTCCCAGCCAGCACCCATTCTCATCGTCGTCCCGGTCCCTGTCTTTCAAGCCCTCTTGACCCTTTGCCCCCATCTCGAGTCATCACACGTCCTTTCCTCCCAGCCCCTCCAGGACTCTCGCTGGACCCTGCTCCCCAACCCCCTTGAGGGAGTCAACCTTCAGCTTGCTCCCCCCACCCCCACTTGCTCCCCACCCCGCAGAGTCATCTTCCTCCGATCCTCCCGGGTCTCCAACCCTCACTGCTGGCAAACCTAGTTCAAGGGGACCCCCCTGCCCTTTCTCCCCTGGCCATTCTCCTAATAGCTTCTTTAGTTCTTCTCACTCCCACCGCAGTATCTCAAAGCTTTGATTTCCTTCCAGCCCCAGTTGATTCCCTTCCCTCCCCCCACTCCAGACCTCGTCCTTTTCATTCCTACTTGGTTGCAGTCTCGTCCACCCCGCTTTTAGCATATCCTGGGGTGGAAAATGCTGGAGAAACAGACTTGGGGTATTTGAGATGAAAAAGTGTGTTTATGTGTGTGTGTATATATATATGCATATATATAAATAATTTATGCGTATGAAATTGATTTCAGCAAGGCTTTGAAGCCACGATATGATTCTCAACTCAAGCTGCAGTCTAGAAGCTACAAGAGTAAAACCAAAAAAAAAAAAAAAAAAAAAAAAATCTCCCAAAACTCGACCACCCAATTAGAGACTTCTGTGGTTGATGTCAACTAGAATCCTTAGAACCTTGAAAGTTTTCATTGTTAATTGTTTAATTGTGACACTTTTTTATTAGTCTATACTCATAAAGGGTCACTGGAGGGGTGGGGTGGGAAAGACTGACCCTATGTTTGTGTGCATAATTTGTATTTTACACTTGACAGACACCAGAGGAAATAGAAAGATTGACAGTTGATGAAGACCTCAGTGATATTGAAAGGGCTGTTTATCTGCTCAGGTATTTCCGAGTCTTTCTGTGAAATTCTTCCTCTTTCCCTGTGGCAGCATGGGTGAATGCTTTCTGAAATGTCATATTAGGGTTATGTTCAGATTCACTTAACCATATAAACATAGCGTTCATAACACTTAATTATGTTGTGAATTAGATTTAGGTATGGATTTATGGATTTGAGAACTGAAATCAAATAAGATACCTAACTAATAGAAAATTGCTTGGAGGAAGAGGAGCAGAACTAACGGTTTGAGTTGAACCTCATCCTTTTTTTCTTTTCTGGCTTTGGTTTTTCTCACATAAGATTCAGTAAGTTTAGATGAGACTTAAGAGTATCCAGTGATTAATTTTTTCATCATAGAGTATGAACATTGTGTGCCACTTACTATAAAGAAAAAAATCCACAAATACGGTAGTTCAATTTGCTGCTCAGGATATCCTGTTTATATTACTTTTGCTATGTGAGCTTTATAATTTTGCCTGAGAGGTTTTAAATTTAATTGAATCTACTCTCATTTAAGTTTCAAACCACCTCACAAGTGCTACACAATTGCTTAAGGCACATGGTTATGCAGATATTTTCAAGATTTCTCTGAGCTATTTTAAAAATTGTGTTGTAGATTTAGCTTCTTAAAAACTAATACAGTGAACAGTAATGAACATATTGATGAAAATACTTCAGAAATAGAATTTCCTGGGGTATTTTGTATATATTTACCCTAAAATTTTTCTTTAACTTGTACAACATTTTTTTCTTCTTTTGGCAAAATTAGTCCTCACTTTTTGTTTTTCAGAATCAGATTTTCAAAACTGATGTTATTTACCTCCTAGGATGTTTGCCATCCTGTTTCCTTAGCTCAGTGCCAGTTTCAGGTACTGGCAGCCTTCTTGTTCTCCTTTCTTGTTTATAGATCATGTTTCCAGTCCCATGTTACTCACTGAATGATCCTATAATGAAAATTCCCTCTCCAGGACTTCCATTTTCTTAATTATTCTTTAGCCTTACTAGATCTTGAATTTCTTTTCTTACTTTAGTCAGACTATCAGCATGCTTACCATTAACCATTTCTTTCAATAACTCCATCATTTAAAAATGTTTCTGGATCTTAGATTTTATGTTAATGTTATTTTTCCTCCGTTTTGGTCATTTGTGGTGGCATGCTCTCATCATTTCTACCTATTTATCTAAAAGAAAACTTTTATTTATGTGTCAGTTAACAGTGTGTGTTTTTGGTGTTTGCTTAGAGGCTAATCCAACTTTTAACCCATTTTGATATTTTATTGTATTTCAAGTACTTTATTTCTTAATAATTAACCTGTTTAATATGATAAACAATAGTTGTCAATATTTGCCTCTTCCCACAATTCTTTTACTCGAAGTAGATAATTGATGAAAGATTGGATATTTTTTTTTTTTGACATACAGTCACTAATGATTTGAAAAAAGCTCATATTTTGAAATATGATTTTGGCATACTTATTTCTACTGAATTCTTTTCTTTAGTAATTCTTTTCCTAATTGTAAACACTATTTTACAATTAGGAAATGGAGAGTCTTGCTCTACTTACTTGTGATAGCAGACACCTTATTCTAGATATCAGTGATAAGGCTTCTTTTTAAAGGAAAGCTTATTTGTTTTATACTTTGCTTTTGTTTGTTAGCAAACCAGGTCGTATAAGTTGTCTCTATTTCTGACACAGAGTATAAGTTTTGCCCAGTTCTGGAAGTTACAAAGCCCTTGTAGAGACACATGGGCCCTCTCATTCTTAGACAAGTGGGTTTTAAAAGAGATCTGATATCTCCTTCAGTTTCTTGTGGTTCACATACCTTGAAGGAGATTTGCAAGGTGACTCAAAAGGGGAACACTAATTTGGTTGTGTATGGTTTTTCCAGCTGAATTCTTCTTTTGTATTCTTACCATTTCACCACCTCCTGGGGGAAAGTGGGATTTCACCTTTAGGCCAACTTCTGGAGGGATAATGGCAGGACTGTCTGAAAGGTTCTTTCTTCCCTGGAGTTCAGGGGAGGGAGTGGGATTGTCTCATAGACATGTTCAAAACTTTGCCTCTGTTAAAAGCTTCCCCATCTGCTTGTGTGTATTGAGCTTTCTGTTTTAAATGTAATTTATTCCCTTTTTTAAAAATTTGTACTTTTCAGTGCTATAGTACCTAATACAGATTTCTGTTTTCTTCCTCTGTTGATGATTTTCAGGCTTATTTTGTTGATGACTTTCAGGCTTATTTTAGAGTGCTTTACCTATTCCTCAGTATTGGATATTTAATATTCATTTATATATATATATATATATATAAATATATATATTTGCTCTCTGCTTTTGTGTGTCAGATTTGTTTCTTTAGTTCTATTTTGTATTTTAAAAGCATTTTGAAATATAGTTAAGTTTAGAGTCAAATATGTAAGCAACAGTAGGAAATGCTTTATATTAGTAGAGGTTCTGATAGCATTTAAATTGAATCCAGTATCTAACAAAAAGCATTATATGAAAGGTCTTCAAACAGTTCATGGAAGGGTTCATATTCTGTCTTTCCACGAGCTTTTGGTAGTATTCTTGTATACAGAGTACCATTATCCAACGAAAAACAAATTACACTGCTCATTTTTTTATCCTAAAATATGACAGGTCAATTATTAATGCTATTTTTACAATTAAGTTTAGAACATTATGGTATTTGAAGATTTGACACAGATGAATTTGTGGTTTTGCATAAATATGATGCTGATATACCCATCTGTGGCATTTAGCACTGAAGCAAAACAACTTTCCTAATAGTCACAGCTTGTCTGTTAGTCAAAATCATATCACAGCATCTTTTTCTTGATCTCTCCTTCGTGATTTTGGCATTATTTTAGGAATATACTTAAACTGCAAATAAGTGTATTAGAGAAGAGTTGTAAGTATGTTTGAAGTGCTTTCATTAAGTAAATCTTTACTCATATATCTCTAATTGCCTACCAGATAAATTCCAGACCCTTAGTGGCATTCAGAATTCTCCATAAGAAACTCCTTAGTTGTGCAAGGTGATGTCCCATTAGTCTGTCACTTTTTCTTTACAGCTTTATTGAGATATAATTTATATTCCATATAGTCCACCCATTTAAAGTGTACAGTTCAGTGGGTTTCAGTGTATTTGCAGAATTGTGCAACCATTACCACAGTCAATTTTAGAACATTTTCATCTCCCCCCAAAGTAAACTCTGTACTACTAGCAATTACTCCTCACTTCCTAATCCTCCCAGCCTTTAGGAACCACTGATCTGTTTTCTATCTCAATGGATTTGTCTATTCTGTACATTCCTATAAATGGGATAATACAATATGTGGCCTTTTCTCATTGACTTCTTTCACTTAGCGTAATGATTTCAAGGTGCATTCATGTTGTAGCATGTATCACTACTTTATTCCTTTTTATCGCCGAATAAGTATCCCTTTTTCTGGATATAGCACGTTTTGTTTATTTGTTCAGTTGATGGACACTTGGGTTGTTGCCACTCAATCCTTATTCTTTGAAGCTATCTTGCTGGCCTCTTCACTGTTACTCAGATACATTGTATTCATCCTTAACTTTGCTTTTCCCCATTCTAGAATACCCTTTGTTGTACCTATCCAGCATTTACCATCCCCAGGATCCAGCTGTAATTTTGCATTCTCCATAAGTCCCTAACTGCTGAAGCCACATGGATCCCAGGCTTCTCTGATCGCCCATATTACTTAATGGCTGCATCCCTCAACTGGCAGATAACCACTGCTTTACCTTTCTTGTATGTGTGTGTACATTTTCTTTTCTTTTCTTTTTTTTTTTTTTGTGACCGGTAAGGGGATCGCAACCCTTGGCTTGGTGTTGCCCGCACTGCGCTCAGCCAGTGAGCACACCGGCCATCCCTATATAGGATCCGAACCCGCTGCGGGAGCGTCGCTGCGCTCCCAGCGCCTCACTCTCCAGAGTGAGCCACAGGGTCGGCTCTACATTTTCTTTAATAGATTGTAAGGTCTTGGAGGACAAGCCATATTTTATGTTGTTGTTGTTTTGGTTCTTTCTTGTGGTATAAATATATACCTCATAAAGGAATGAAGCATATTTAAGATGGACAAAATGCCAGTTGAATTAAGCAACTTCTGATTTTTTTTTTTTTTTTTGGTATAGTGGGCAATAGAATCAGGCAGATTTAGGTTATATCCTTCTGTACAATTTATTATCTGTGTGGCCATAGAAAAGTCTTATGGTTTTTAAGCTCTGGTTTTCTCATCTGTAAAATGGAAATAATAATTCTGTTTCCCAGAGTGTTTGTATTTGTGTGGAGGACTTGGCACCCTCTGCTCCTGTACCCAATTAATGTTAATTTCCTTTGTCTCCTTTCCCCTTTCCCTATTTCATTGCTATTTAGATGCTAAAGTTACATTTCAAACTTTTAAAGGGATAATGCTATTAATTTTGCCTTCAATAATTTAATAAGGTAATAGGCAAGTAAAGTATATCAACAGAAGTTTGTGATAGATATCCATTAACTTCCTTTGCTAATAGTATTTATCAGAAACCAGAATCTTCACAAATTATAATTAAGCATTTTTAACTGAGTGATAATAGTCAGCCTTTTGATTTATATTCTCTTACTAAATGACCTTACCTTAAGCAATATTAACTATTTATATTATGTATTAAATGTGTTGATTGGTTAACGTACCTTACTTTTATATTGCTTATTGTGCTGTGAATTTTAAAACATTTTGTACTTTGCCTTCTAGTGACAGTCAGATAAAGTACATCATTAGGAACGTTTTCCCCTTTTTTTCCCCATTTTTTTTTAAGAGTAAGTGTGCCCCCTAGTGATATGACAGAGTGAGATTTCTGCAGCCAAATCTGTGGAAATAAACAAAAATGCTGTACATTATGGCTATAACTACTCACATCTGGGAATTCTGGCATACCTCTTCTCACTTCCAGGACTAGAATGGGGTAGCAATGAATCAGTGAGGAATAACTCCAGTGATTAGCTTGCTCCTTGGATAGCTTTTAATTGTTTTATCTTTCAAAATACTTACTCTGTTTGCTATTGAGAAGTGAAAAGTTGCATGTAAAACTACTTTGTATGCCCTTGTTTTTAAGGTCTTCTGTTTTCCCATATTGTTTTACTTTCATTATTATCTTTATAACTATTTTTGATGCCTTTTGCCTTTTAGTACTGTTCCAGTGAAGCATGGGGTGTGTGTGTGTGTGTGTGTGTGTGTGTGTGTGTGTGTGTGTGTGTGTATATGAGAGTGCAAGAGAACACATGAACGTTTGTGTATGTGCCTGGCCATGAATGGCTACTTTTGTGTGCCCAGGTTTCTTTAGTGATATACAGGAGAGGGATTAAATAGATAATTGGAATGGATAGTTGATTAGGTAATCCAATAATTGGTTAAAGTGGGAATCATAAAAATGATACATACCTTTAACATTTTATTTTAATGTAAAACAAATAAAAATGTCTTTTATTGGCCAGTCTTTTGATATAGAGCTATGACCTTTTCTTTGAGTATGGGTCTGCTGATTACAGTTCAGAATCCTCTTTCTTGCATAAATCACCCTTATAATACATTTACAATGTCAATTTCAGGTTTTTTTAAAGTAAGAATTTAAATATGCTAATGAATGGTTCTAGGTTTTTATGATTTTCTACTTGTCTTTTAAAGTTGTCTCGTTCTTCCCTACTTCAATAGCAATTTTCTTTGGCAACTTATCTTTATTGAGTTTTTCTAAAACTTTCAAACTTAGTTTTCATAGAAATAACTCTTTTTGTATTCACATATTTATGTAATATTTAACTAAATTATGCAGTTGCAATAGCAAGTGAAATTGAGATTGGCTAGTCTGGAGAAAACTCAGCTGACTCTTGGTTACAACTCTACTAGTGAGAGTGGAAGTCTGTGGACATTCTAAAGAGTAGCCTATTAGCTATGAACTTTTAGTTTGCCATTGGAAAGGGAGTAGACAGGGTTGCTTAATTGGGTGAGTCTTTTGATGTCTTTTAACACCTCAAATGCATCTTTGAGAGAGATACTATCTCTTTTCAAAGCATGTTCTGTGATGATCTTGCTTTATCTTGATAATGCTCTTTTGTCTCTCCATTGAATTTGGTCCCATGGTCTGATCTGTTCTTCCTTTGCCTTTATATATGTAAAAAAGAAATTAATGAATTTGAAATCTCACTTAAAGAGGTACTCTAATAAGCATGTTTTCTTTGTTCTTCAAAAGCAAACATTGAATATATGCAGAAATGTGTACAAATCATAAATATACAGCTGGTTGAGTTTTCACAAGTAAACACACTCGTGTAACCAGCATCCAGATTAAGAAATAGAACATTATCTATTAATATGGCCTAGTAGCCTTTCTTGTACTCTTGTCCCAGGCCTCCCCACTCCCTGCAAAGGGTTGCTACTCTCCTGACTTCTAATACCATAGATTAATTTGCCTGACTTTGAACTTTATATTGTATGAGCCACAGTATGTACTCTTTGTGTCTAGCTTCTTTTGCTCTACATTTTAAAAAAGAGATCTATCTATATCGTTGTATGGAACACTAGATTATTCACTCTCATTGCTGTACTGTATTACATTATAAGAATATACCACTATTCATTCTACTTTTGATGGACATTTGTGTTGTTTCTAGTTTTTGGCTTTTATGAATAATGCATTATTAACATTCATGTACAAGTCTCTTGGTGAATACATGTACACATTTTTTTAGGTGACTTTTTAGAAGTAGAATTATTGGTCATAGCATATGCATATGTCCAGCTTAAAAGATACTGCTAAACAGTTTTCTAAAATGCTTTTACCAGTTTATACTTCTGCCAGCAGTGTATGGGTGGTCTCAGTCTATATTTTTAGGAAACAAAAGTGATAAACTTTCTGGTACATAATTTCTAGCTTATCAGTAGAGCTACCTAGTTAATTGCCTTCAGATGTTTCTGCATGATTTACTTACATCATCTAGCTTTTTTTTCTTTCCTTACAAGAAGGAGAGTTTCTACAGGTTTTTACAATTAGTGTTTATACTGCTAAACTGTTGGCTAGAAGACTCTCTGTTGTAAGGTGGTCTTTTAGGAGATGAGGCATTTTATGTATTAGGTTTTCTTTGAGAAAGAGAAAGTAGATGTTGGAGTCCTTTACCTGTTTCTGGGAGTGCCACCCCCAGTCCCTATACTTTTAATGATTCCAAGAGGTCCTATTTAAAAAAATTTCTTAAGTTGTCATCCTCTGTGAATTGAATATGATGTACAAATGATTTGTCTTTCTACATAGAAATTGCAGGCATCTTTTTTTTTTTTCTTTTAAATTTAGGACAGAGGGATCACTGTCTCACATATTAGGAGTATATAATGGATTCCAGCTGTATATATCCCATTATTGCTAAAGCCAGATTACTTAATCCTTGTCAAATCTTGAATTCCCTGTTTTGGAAAAGTACTAGGTTTCTGAATATAAGGGGTTTGGAGATTATTTCCCATCTCCTTTCACTTGTCTTTTGTTATGAGATCAACCATGGGAGGCATCTGTTTCTTTTTTCCTACTTACTGAAGCTTTAGAAGACTGTCTCTGTGACATCAGTAGAAAGCAGAATGCTCTCATGAGATCTGTAGGAAAAGCTTTAAAATAAAAAGTAAACTATTTTTATCAATGTAAAAATGACCCATATAATGTCATTGAAAAGACCTGGAGCTTAATAACATGATGTGATTATGAGAGTTGAGCAAAGTTTTCATCTTGTAAATATAGCTGTTTGATTACTTAGTTAAAATACCTATGAATTTCTACAATAAAATAATATTTTATAATATAAAATCATACAATATATTAAAACATATCTATAAAATAAAATATATCTATACAATAATACTGAAATGAATGATTTATACAGGTCTGTATAATGTATGGGTTAAGTTATGTTAACTACAATGTAACCATATTATAACATTTATGTGTATTATAAATGTATATGTATGTGTGTATATATATTTATTTTCATGAACAATTAACTTATACCAACTCTCTTGGGAAGTAGTTAAGTGAGACACAGGGAGGTTGAGTTTTGTCTGAAATCATAGCTATCTAGTTCTCCAGAAAAGTGGGAATTGTATTGCTTGACTCCAAGTCTTGTTAAGGTGAATTGTGCAGTGGTTTCTTAGTATTCACATTAAGAATTAAAGTACTGACTGAACCAAATGGTAAAAATCATAGCTGTCCTAGAATTAAGGTTTCAGGAAGGGAATTAAACCATTGAATAAGGTCCAATGATCTTTCAAATCTGTATATCTTTCAACTTGTATATTTTGGTTATTACAGTTGACTGTGTTGGCCATTAGATTTGGGAGGCATGGAGAAAATGTTCAGACTTAGATCTTTATAGTCACCACTTTTTGGCTTGTACTTATAGAATAGTGGTATGTGATAATCATGTTTGAAATAATTGCAAAATCGATTAAAACCTTGTTTATAGATGTGTCTTACAATGTAACTTCCCCTCCAGAGATATTAATAATGGAAAAGATTTGAATTGCAACTAGTAGTTGCTTTACAATAAATCTTATGACTTTAGGTTAAAACATATGAAGTAACTTGTTGAGTACTTATGTGCTTGGCATCTCCTGGGGAATGAATGACATTGTACCAGCAGATATTTGTAATCAAGGAGGTACTTGTTTAAGAAAGCAAATGCATTTTTCTTAAATTTCAATAGAATAGAGGTCATCCTCAATTAACAAGAATGTTGGGCATTGAGAGTCAGTATGTTGTGTTGGAAATACTTTATATTAAGACAGACCCAGATTTATTCTTGAAGGCCAAGTCTTGCTCATTTACTTAGTGAGGGGTCTTGGTTGCTTATCTTCTTTGAACCCAAGTCTCCTATGGAGAAATAAAATGGAAACAATAATTTCTACATTGTAGGATTGTTGAGAAGATTAGAGGAAGTGTATGCAGAGAGCACAATGCTTGGTACAGAGTTGTGTTCAATAAAGGATAATTGTTATTGTTCTTTTGAATAGTCTGTTTGCAATTCAGAACATATTTTACTTTGGATATATAGGAAAATTCCCATCTAGAAACTTCATGTTATTATAAAGTTTTCTCACCAGATGATTAGTTTTTTAAATTCGAGCCATCAAAACCTATTCCCTCATGCCATTTTTGGAAAATAATTTTATTGAGGCATAATTTAAATAAGTATTTAATTTGATAAGTTTTAACAAATGGATACATGTGTATAACCAGTACTCCAGTCAAAATATAGAACATTTTCATCATCCCCCAAAAGTCATTGGTGTTCCTTTGCAGTTAACTACCTACCTCAACCCTGGGCAACCATTGATCTGCTTTTTGTCACTACAGATTAATTTTGCCTTTTCTAGAATGCAGATAAATGTTTTCATATCTCTTGGATAAATGCCTAAAAATAGAATGCTGGGTCATATGGTGAGTATATATTTTTTCACTTTTTACAGCTTTATTGAGATACAATTGAAATCTAATAAATTGCATGTATTTAAACTGTACAATTTGATGAATTTTTTTTTTTTTTCCTTTTTGTGTTTTGTCGTGTCCGGCAACGGATCACAACCCTCAGTGTCGCGCCCGTACCGGACCGGGACCGGCAACGGGATTGCAACCCTCAGTGTTGCACCCGCACCTCGCTCAGCCTGTGAGCGGGAACTGGTCTGTATGTGGGATCCGAACCCTCAGTGGGAGCGCTGCCGCACTCCCAAGCGGCGCACTGTAGCAGTGCGCCACCGGGCCGGTCCCCAATTTGATGAATTTTGACATATATGTCTATACACTTGTAAAACTGTCGTCACAATTCAGATTATGAACATATCCATCACTCCCCAAGGTTACTGCGTGCCTCTTTGTCATCCCTTTCTTCTTCCTCTAAGCCCCTCTCCCACTTCAGGCAACCAGTGTTCTCCTTTCTGTTTCTATAGATTAGTTTGCAGTTTTTAGAATTTTACGGAAATGAATTTTATAGTTTCTATACTCTTTTGTCTGGCTTCCTTCACTCATGTAATTATTTTGAAGTTCATTTATGATGTTGCATATATCAATAGTTTACTCATTTTTATTATTGATAATAATTTTGTTTTGTGGATATAACACATCTTGTTTATCCATTTATCCATTGATGAACATTTGGGTAATTTCCAGTTTTTGGCTATTACAAACTTAGTGGCTATAAATATTATTTACAGATCTTTGTGTGAACATGTGATTTCTTTCCTTTCTGTTAAACATCTAGGAGTAGAATGGCTGGGTCATATAGAAGGTGTGTGTTAACATTTTTAAGAAATGTTAAACTATTTCCAAAGTGATTGTACCATTTTATATTTTCACCAGCAGTATATGAGCATTCAAGTTGCTCCATGTACTTGATAACACTTGGTATGATCAGTCTTTTTAATTTTAAGCCATTCTAGTAGGTGTGTAGTGGTATATCATTGTGTTTATAACTTGGATTTCCCCAATGACCAATGGGCATTGAGCATCTTTACATGTGTTATGAGTCAGCCATATATCTTGTTCGGTGAAGTATCTCTTCAAAACTTTTGCCCATTTGTTAGATATTTGCTTTGCAAATATTTTCTCTTCATTGTTGGCTTGCCTTTTCGTAAGAGTGTTTTATGAAGAGTAAAGGTTTTTAATTTCGATGAAGTCTAATTTATTTATTTTTTTCTTTATAGTTAGTACTTTTTATGTTGTGTTTAAGAAGTCTTTGGCAAACCCTAGATCACTAAGATTTTTCCTATGTTTTCTTTTGAAAGTTTTAAGGTTTTAGCTTGTACATTTTAATGATCCATTTCCAGTTAAATTTTGTAGTATGTGGTGTAAGGTAAGGGTTGAGGTTAATTTTTTTCCCCCACATGGCTATAGTCTACAATAGAAGGGTCCAGTTTGCTGAGTAAAAATCTGGGGACCTGGCTTCTATCTGTGTGCTAACATTTAAGTCACTAAATTCTTCAGGCACTGTTTCTCTCTTTCTCCCAGCTGGTTTGTAAATCCTAGCTTGGGCCTGATAGAATTTAAGGTTTCCTTTTGCTTCAGCAGGTTATTCTCGATTCCAAGACAGATGATAAGGAATAAATGTTGAACCCCAGTCTTACTTCACCCACTAGATGGTGCTAATGCCTGTAGGGCAGAAAGTCCTTGGCTAGGTGAATAGTTTCAGAGCCCTTCTAAAGAGGGATCATGTGTAAGGTAGATATTCATAATTCAGAAAGTGCCTGTGTTTCTTTAAGGACTGTATGCAATAATGTTATAATCAAACCAAAAATACCTTTCAATTTTGCTGAACTGAAAAAAATTGGAGTTGAATAATATTTTAATTTCTTTTTGGACACACAGAATGATTATGTTTTGTAAAGGTGAATATGCTAATTATCCTGATTTGATATTGTACACAAGTATTGATAGTCAGCTCTGTACCCCACAAATATGTATAATTATGTTTCAATAATAAATAAAGAGTTTTGCAAATTGTAGATTTGGTTTGAGTATGTTTTGAGCAGAATGAGTTCTATGGCTAGCATAAAAATGTCTATATATTCAAGTTTGAAAAATGAGACTGAAATCTGGTGGACTAGAATTATAGGAATTCTCTTGGTAATAAGTTTATAAACTGTGTAGGTTATAAATTCTCTTGGTAATGTTTATACACTGTATTTGCTTTTAAGTTCTCTTGATAATAAAGTTATAAACTATTTGCTTAAAAAGTGAACAGTCTTGAAGAGAGAAAGGATTTATAAGAGGAGAGGCTGGGTATGTTGGAAGAGAGGGTGCCTCTTGTGTCTCTGGTGATGGACGCAAGATGATGTACACATATCGGTGGAGTATATATATGTATCTCACATAATTTTCCAATTATTTGGTGATTTTTTTTCAGATATCTTTCTGCTATTGATTTCTAGAAAGTTTGATTCTGTAATTTTCACAAAACATACTTTCTTTGACTTTAGTTCTTTTAAATTTGCTGAGGTTTTTTTGTATAGCCCAGAACATTGTTGATCTTGGTGAATATTCTATGTGTACTTGAAAAGAATGTGTATTCTGCTGTTGTTGCATAGAATGTTCTATAAAAGTCAGTTAGGTCAAGTTGGTTGATGGTATTGTTCAGGTCTTCTATTTCTATAAGGATATTTCCTGTCTATTTGTTCTATTGATTATATATATACAGAGAGAGTGTTGAAGTCTCCAACTATGATTGTGGATTTATCTATTCCTCCTTTCAGATCTAACATTTTTTTACTAGTAGTTCATGTATTTTGTAACTCTGTAGTTAAGTGCATATACAGTTAGGATTGTTATGTTTTCTTGATGAATTGACCATTTATCATTATGTAATGTTTATCATTATCCCTTGAAATATTTTTTGTTTTGAATTCTACTTTATCTGATATGAATGTACTCACTCCAGCTTGGTTTTGGGTAGTGTTCACATGCCTTTTTCTGTCCCTTTACTTTAAAAAAACCCTTTTTTACCTTGGAATAATTTTAGATTTCCAGAAAAGTTGCAAAGACAGTATAGAGAGTTTCTATATACCTTTCACCAGTTTCCCCTAGTGCTAACATCTTATATAACCATGGTACCTTTGTCAAAACTAAGAAATTAACATTGATACATCACTATAAACTGAAAACTTTATTTGGATCTCACAGTTTTTTCACTAACGTCCTTTTTTTTCTGTTTCAGGATCTAATCCAGGATATCATATTGTATTTAGTTGTCATGTTCCCTTAGTCTTCTCTTGGCTGTGACACTTTTAGTCTTTCCTCGCTTTTCATGATTTTGATAGTTTTGAGGAGTACTGGTCAGGTATTTTGCAGATGTTCCTCAACTTGGGTTTGTCTGATGTTTTTCTCATTATTAGATTGGGGTTATGGGCTTTTGGGAAGAGTACCGTAGAGGCGAAATGTGTTTTTCATCCCGTCATATCAAGGGGTATATACTGTCAACATGACTTATCACCAGTGATGTTAATCTTGATCACTTGGTTAAGGTAGTATCTGCCAGGATTCTCCACTGTAGAAGTGGTGAGCAAGGCCTTCCCAGCCTTTCTTTACCTTAGGGAGAAAGCATTCAATCTCTCATCACTAAGTATGATGTATTTATAGGTTTTTTAATAGATGATATTAAGTTAAGGAAGTTTTCTTACTTTGCTGACTTTTTTTTTTTTTATGAATGGGTATTGAATCTTGTTGAATGTTTTTTTCTGACTCTTGTGGAATGTTTTTTCTGAATCTTTCGAAGGCTTTTTAAAAAATCTAGTCTTTTAGTGTGATGAATTATACTTATCAATTTTTGGATGACCCAGCCTGGCATTCTTAGAATGAATCCTGCCTGATCATGATGGATTAGTCTTTTTATATATTTCTGGACTCTGTTTGCTGAGGATTTTGTTGAGGATTTTATAATCTATGTTAATGAGAGATATTGGTGTACAGTGTTCTGTGATGTCTTTTTCTTGTGATGTCTTTGCCTAGTTTTGGTTTTAGAGTAATGCTCATAAAATGATTTGAGGAGTGGTTTCCTATTTTCTGGAAGAGGTTGTGTACAATTGGTATTATTCCTTCCCTAAACATTAGGAAGAATTCACCAATTAAATCATCCAGGCCTGAAATTTTGTTTTTTGAAAACTTTTTGATAAAAAATTAAATTTCTTTAATAGATGTAGGGGTATTTGGGCTGTTCATTTCTTCCTGAGTGAAGTTTGGTAGTTTGTATTTTTCATGTACTTACTCTGTCTCATCTAAGTTATCGGATGTATGGCATCAAGTTATGCTATGCTAGTATTCCCTCACTATCCTTCAAATGTTTGTGGGATCAGTAGTGATATCCCTCTTTGGTTCCTCATTTGGTAATATGTGTCTTCTCACTTTTTTTTCTTTGTTAGCATATCTCGAATTCTATTGATTTTTTTTTTTTTTTTTTTTTTTTTTGTCTTTTGTCTTTTTCTGTGTCCGGCAACGGATCGCAACCCTCAGTGTTGCCCCCGTACCGGACCGGGGACCGGCAACGGTATTGCAACCCTCGGTGCTGCTCCCGCGCCTCGCTCAGCCAGTGAGCGGGAACCGGTCTGTATGTGGGATCCGAACCCTCGGGCGGGAGCACTGCCGCGCTTCCCAAGCGGCGCACTTATCCAGTGCGCCACCGGGCCGGCCCCGAATTCTATTGATTTTTTTGATCTTTTCAAACAACCAGTTCTTGATTTTATTAATTTTCTCTAATGTTTTTAGTTTCTTTGACTTTTGTTTTAATCTTTATTATTTCCTTCTTTCTGCTTGTTTTGCACTTAGTTTTCTCTTCTTTCTCTAGTTTCTTAAAGTAGAAGTTTAGGTTATTGATTTTAGTTTTTCTTTTCTAACATATGCATAGAATGCTACAAATTCCCTTTAGGCACTGCTTTAGCTGCATCCCACAAATTTTGATATGTTGTATCTTCATTTTAATTTAGTTGAAAAAATATATGTTTTATTTTTTTGAGACTTCTTCTTTGACTCATGAGTCACTTAGAAGTGTGTTTAACTTCCAGATATTTAAGAATTTTCCAGATATCTTTTTGTTATTGATTTCTAGTTTAGTTTCATTGCGGTCTGAGAATGTACTTCATCAGATTTCTATGATCTGCTCTCTTCATTACAGCTCTGATTTTATTTCCTACTGTCCCCTTCTTCGTATGGTGTGTACTCCAGCCATATTTGCTAATACTTAAACACCCCAAGTACACACATACCTCAGGGCTTTTGTGCTTTCTGTTCCCTCTTTTAATGCCTTTTTCCTTAGATATCTGCATTGCTGGCTCTATTATTTCCTCCATATCTTTACTCAAATGTGGGTTGCCCACTTATCTCAGATAATGGCACCACTGTCTACTTAATGTCACAGGTTAAAAACCTGGGAGTATACAAAATTTTTCCTGTTTCTCATCTCTGATAATTTAAGCACATTAACTCTTTCTTTTACAAAATAGGATTATTCACAAGATTTCTGTGATTTTCTGATCTACACATTAAAAAATAAACATTTATTTAGTCAAGATGGTTTTCAAATACTTGATTAGCAGAAAGCTGCTGGAATAGAGTGTCAAAATTCCAGTGTTTTTACTTTGAAAAACACTCATTTCTTCTTTTGGTATACTAGTGGATAAATAGATGGTATACTAGTGGATAAATAGATGGGTCTTTCTTCCTTTTTCTGAAGGAAAAATATTTCTTAATGTTCCAGAATAGGGTAGATTTTATTAGTTAACCTCTAGTCTCTTATTTATAATACAGGAATATGTATATAAAATCAGTCTCTAGACTAATTTTATGGTTCTTATTATTAAGCAGTAAGAGTTATATAATTTGTGTTTTTCTTTTAGTCCTGTTGCTAAGAACCACAGAGCACAGCAGGTATCCAGTTGTGTGACCTTGAGGACATCATTTAGCTTCTGTGTATTCTGTCAATAAAGTGAGAGAGATACACTAGTTGAGTTGTCAAGATTCTTTTTTGCGCTGTGACTTTGTAAACTAAACTTACTGCTCACCCCAGTTATCAGTGTATCTCAGGTGGTTAATACATACATTTCTCCATTCCTTCAAAAATATTTACTATTTCTAGTTTAAAAAACAGAAGATCAGGGTGTACTAGTCAGCTCTGATTCTTTTGATTAGTATTTTTTAAAAGTATTAAGTTGTTAAAATTTTTTCACGTTTTAACATGTGTGGTGGTTTAAATCCTTTTGTTTCATTCAGGTAAACTCTATAAATAAGAACAGAATGACTTGTTATTTTATGAAATCATATTTTGTAGTAAAAATCATTACCTGTTGTGATTTAAAAAGTCCCATTATACTGCTTAGTTTCTTTGTGATTCCCACATAAATCACATGTGGACCTAGTCTAGTTGACAACATATTAAAATCTTGACGTGTAGGGATATATGTGTATATATATATCCTACCTGATATATATATGTGTGTGTGTGCGCAAATATATAAAGATCTATACCTATAGATATCTTACCTAAATTACTTACTTACCAAATTACATATGGTGTAATTAACAATTATATTTCCTTAGTCATTTGTATACTCGAAATTTGCTGAGAGAGTAGATCTTAAGTATTCTCACCGAACCAAAAAAGTAAATAAGTGAGGTGATGGATATGTTGATTAGCTCGATTGTGGTAATTATTTCACAGTGTGTACATATATCAAAACATCATGATAACTTTGTACTCCATAAATATGTGTAATTATAATTTGTCAATTTACAGTAAAAAAGAATAAAAAGTATCATGTTGTACATCTTGACTATAGACAATTTTTATTAGTCAATTATACCTCAATAAAACTGAAAAATATTTTTTTCTTTTAGGATAACTAGAAGAGTCATGATTCATATATTGCTGAAAGGAAAAAGAATGTCTTAAATAGTTCTTTTGCTATAAGGGACATCAGGGAGAAAATTGTTTTTTTCTCTTAAAGAAGAAAATATACATATGTGAAATTAATTTGGATGAATAGTTGTTTAGGAACCCATGAGAAATCAGATTTTTGCTTTGTAGAGATGATGTTTTAATCCCAACTGTAACTAGCTGGTTGACCTTGAACAAGTTCCATAGTCTCTAGATGCTGGTTTCTTCATTGTCACAATGTGAAGGAGGAGAATTATGTTTGTAAGGCTCTCTTTAACTCTAGCATTCTGTTATAGCCAATATTATCCAGTCCTTAGGATTAGAGAAAAGGAATAATTATTTCACACAGCTTTTATGGATTGGTTTTTTTTGTTTGTTTGTTTGTTTTTTTGTCTTTTTCCGTGTCCGGCAATGGATCGCAACCCTCAGTGTTGCCCCTGTACCGGACCGGGGACCGGCAACGGGATTGCAACCCTCGGCGTTGCTCCCGCGCCTCCTCGCTCAGCCAGTGAGCGGGAACCGGTCTGTATGTGGGATCCGAACCCTCGGGCGGGAGCGCCGCCGCGCTTCCCAAGCAGCGCACTATCCAGTGCGCCACTGGGCCGGCCCTTTATGGATTGATTTTTGATTGACTGATGAGCTTTTAAATATTACAACTTATTTGTTTGTATTTCTTCCGATTCAGCATCTCATTTACAGTAATAGTCAGTCAAATGAGCAGACTGGAGGAACCACAATGCATTTTTTAGGACTCTCTTTCTGGGTCACATTATTTGCTCTAGATTTCAGTCGTTGTCTCTGTGACATGATTTCCAAATCTGTGGCTGCAGCCTTGGACTTTTCTCCTGAACTTTGGACCAGGAATGCTTGCTGGGTATCTCCACCTGGATATATCAACTGGAATGTTTAGGTGGCTTTTCAAACTCAGTGCACCCAAAACTGAATTCATTACTTTTTATCTACATATACCTCCACTTATTATTGAAGCCTGACAATCTTTAAAATCATACTGGAGGGAAACCTGGGAGTAATTTTATACTATTCCTTTTTCTATTCGTACTCTGAGTATTCAGTCAATTTTTGTTGTCTGACAAATTCTATGCTAGGTAGAAAGCATTATTAGATTGTGTTGGAGAATCCAAAACTAGTGCCTGGCACCCAGCACTTCCTGAATAAATACTTCGTTAATGATTGAACATATTAATCCACCTGTCCTCTATACGTTAAGTAATTGGGTCTCTTCCCCTTTCTGTGATAGCGGTTTGTCACCCCTTCTTCCTGAAAATGCCAGGGATTTGGCCTGCTTTTATCTCTTTTTTATAGCTGTTGGTTACTGTTCTGTTCTCTATGCCGAGTTTTTCTTTTATTGGGTTGGCAGTATGTCTTCTTAGCTAGCCCCTTTACCCTGCTATGGCCTAACATATCTATGTATTCTTAAAAAGTGTTTTTGAAAGAATTTTTACTTCTATGTGTTAATGGAGGAATAGAAAAGGCTGGTTAAAAAAATAATGGGGAGGGGCTTCCATTGTTTCCAGAAACCTTCCAAGGTTATATACTTATTAAACTCATATTTTGCATACATTTCAATATTTTTGCTATAGCTCATGTATTTAGGACAGACTTTGGTAATCTTCCATTTTACTGTTTGCAAAATACTGCAGAACAGTGATTTTCAACTATTTTTTACCATAATGCACAGTAAGGAATACATTTTAAATTGTGATACTGCAGAACAGTGATTTTCAACTATTTTTACCATAATGAACAGTAAGGAATACATTTTAAATTGTGACCTGGCATATACACGCCCATGTTTGTGTGCATGTATATTAATGTATATTCTGAAACTAAAACAGTAATTATCCTTTTATGTATAATGTAGTAAGATCATATCAAAGTTAATGTCAAATATTACCTTGTTAATATTAAACTACTATATGGAAAAACTCAAACAATACAAAAAAGGAAAGATTTGTTAATGCCACAGGTATGCGTGCACCTTAGTAAGTTCATTCCATTACAGAGCAAGTGAGGATCTTGCTCATCTTGTACACTGTTGTGAAATTTGCTGTTCGTTGTGAGGGAGAAAGGGAAGGTTGAAATAATTCTAAGATGTGTACCTGAGGAAAGAGAAGGCTGTTTTTACTCCTGTTGGTAAAAAAGAGGGAGGGGGGAAATAAGCTCAATTTTTGATATATGAAGTTGCAGAGCCATTTATAAGGCAATGATCTCTTTATAGCTGGTGATACAGATATAATCAAAAGAGGAGTTTGTGTCTTTACAATGAACACGGAATTTCTGCATATTATGTTGATGTGGCATTGATAGTAAAAGATATATTGTTGACATTATCAGTAAGATAATTTATTATAACATGAATCTTGTTAAATAAACCACATTCTAACTCTTGCAAAATTATCAATTTAGAGACCTTTTTAGGCTAACAGTTAAGCCAGTTCTTGTGATGAGACCATGATCTGAGGTGGTGTAGTGGCTAAAGTTTATGGACTTAGAAGTCATAGGGTGGAATCCTATCTCTAATCTTTACTAGTCGAATGATGTTGGGTGCATCATGTTTTTTTGTTTATTTGTTTTCTAGGCCTCAGTGTCCTCAAATGTAAGGTAGGTATAGAAATATGTTGCTCATATTTTGTGGAGATCAGTGTGATGCTGTACGTAAAGTGCTTTGTCTGGCAAATAGTAGGCCCTTAAATGTTAATTTTTCTTTTGCCCTTCCTTTGGTCCTATTAAGAAACATAATTTGTTTCTCTGTGATCCTAAGCATGATGACTATAATCAAGTTTGAATGGTTCTCTAACTATATAAATCTTTTAAGGCAGTGTTTGAAGATTTAACATTATTAAGGATTTTATTTTATAGTACTAACATGGGAATATGCCGTATTTGCAAAATCACTGATGTTAGGAATTGGTATTATGTGTCTTCTGCTTTAGATCCTCGAGTCCCTCAATCAGTCATTGTTGCTTTAAAAAAATGTTTTGTCTTTCCTGGAAAGATAATTCTCTAAAGTAATCATTTAATTAATTTTGTTCTGTTCATTAAAACAACTTTAATAATTTGATTTGAATATCAGCTACGTAAAGTTGAGCTTTTACTGTGAACTCAAAGCAAGGTCTGTATGGCATCTGCTTCATTGTTGTAAATTCATGCATAATATCAGCAATTTATGTGTTATATTTTGGATTTTAAGTGAGAGCTGCTAGGATTAGTGTCACTGGTTCTGTATAAATACAAATCATTTAATATCCTACACATAGCTGAACAGTAGCAAAGCTGGAGTTCTCAGTTACTATGACTGCGTCATGTCATGATTTTTGGATAGCCTTTGTTCTTTCTCCTCTCTTTTTTCCAGTTGATTTAGGATTGAATAAGCTGTGAGGGTTGTCCAGGCTAGGAAAAGAGATAGGAATTTCTGCTATATAGTCAAAATTCTTAGTGTATGAATCTGTCTTCCTCATTAGATTTTCAGATTTTCGATGGTAGGAGCAAGGTACAGGAATAAAGAAAGATAATATTGTTAGTATTCAGATCTCTTCTAACATGTGGCTTATTCTTTTTGGGGAATGGCAAAAGTTTCATAAACTAGCACAGATAGCCTCATTTTGAGAGTATACTAAGAATTTTTCGTCCCTTTTGATTTACACACATTGATTATATTTTGTGTTTTCTTCTGGCATCGTTGAACAGCTTTTTTTTTTGAAACCGTATGTCTTTAAAAGCATTAAGCAGCATAGTTATACAGTTTTCCTGCTTAGGAGCAGGAGTGGGATGGAATAAGCAGATGGATGGGTTTAGTATTGGCTGGATGCACAGTTTGGAAGGGAGTCAGTGCAGTGTAGTGGTTAGTAGCATGGGTTTTGGAGTTGTCCAGACTGGATAACTTTGGGCAAGTACTTTTATCTTTCTCAGCCCTAATTTCCTCCTCTATAAAACGGAGCTAAAAATAGTATCTACCTACTTATAAGATTATTGTAAAAATTAAATAAAATGAATGAAAGTAAGGTGCTTATTAGAAAATGCCTAGCATATAGTATACCTGTATTAGAGACTATTTTTATTTTGTTGTTATTAGGAGAAGGAGAATTGAATAATTAAGGTTATTGGTAAGTGTCTAATTGAAATAATAGTCTGTGAGATTCAGGCTGGCAAGGAAGAAAGTGAAAGTACAAGGAATGGTAGAAACTGGAGAATAAGGAGGAATAAAGGGATTAGAAATGTGATGAGGGTGAAAAATGGGCTTAGCAATAGGAAAATGTAAAGATAAGAGTTTATGGACAACAAGTGACATTGCAGAGTTTGGGATTCTATAGATGGAGCATTTCCAGATAATAAGATACAGGCTTTGACAATAGCGGTGGATTGTTGATGTGAAGTGGAGACAAATTCGTCCTAAATCAACAAATATTTATGCAGCACTGACTGTGTGCTTCTGTGCTATGCAATGGGGAATGTAAGAATTGGGTGAAATTTCTCTGGATTAGAGTGGGTCAGAAACCAGCTGTGGGTCATTCACCTAAATTATGATGTTTACCATGACAGTGGCAGAAGCTGAAACAACAAAGACTACGAGACTTTTTATTACAGCAAAGAATGCTTGAGTGGATTGACTTGTTTTTCATTGTTTTAAGATATTACTATAAATGGCTCTTTAAAATAGGTGCATCTCCCAGTGGGAATAAAATAATTAGTAACGTTAATTTAGAATTTAAAAGATAGCTGTCCTAAATTCACTTATTTAACTAGTCTTATTTTTTTCTCTCCTCTTTCGTTTTTAGCCACTAGTGTACAGATTAGATGATTAACCCAGTTCTTTTTAGTTTTAGAGAAATGATTTTTTGAGTGGGCTTGGGTCCTTTTTGTTTCTGAGTGAGTATTCTAGAAAAGGAGCACGTTCCAAATAAGCATATGTTTTGCAAATATTTTATGCCAGTCTATGGCTTGCCTTTTCATTTTTGTAACAATACCTTTCAAAACAACTGTTTTTTATTGTGATGTTTATTTGGTTGATTTATTTTCTTTTATACTTTATGTTTTTTGCATTCTATTTATGAAATATTTGTCAAACCCAAGGTCACTAAGACTTTTGGCTAAGTTTTCCTCTAAAAGTTTTATGGTATTGTCTCTTACATTCAGGCCTGTGATCCAGTTTGAGTTAATTTTTGTATATGGTTTCAAGTTGGGGAGAGATTCGTTGTGTTTGCTTATGGCTCTTTAATTGTTCTACCACTTGTTGAAAAGATTATTTCCTCATGGAATTGTCTTACCACCTTGTCACAATTCAATTGCCCATATATGTTTGGGTCTTTTTCTGGTCTCTCTTCTTCTATTGATGTATATGTCAGTACCATACTATCTTGTTTATTGTAGCTCTGTAATTGGTCTTGGAATCAGACAGTGTTAGCTCTACAACTTTGTTCTTTTTCAAATTTGTTTTGGCTATTCTATATCCTTTTCATTTCCACGTAAATTTTAGAATAACCTTGTTCATTTTTACAGAAAGCCTACTGAGATTTAGACTGGGATCACATTGAATCTGCACTTCTGTTTGGGAGATTGACATCCTAACAGTATTGTCTTTAATCCTTGAGTGCTTAACATATCTCCATATATTTAGGTCTTTATTTCAGCATATTCTGTGATTTTTTTTCTACAGATCTTGCATATCTTTTGTCAAGATTTCCAAGTATATTTTATATTTTTATGTTAATGTAAATTGGATTACTTTTTAAATTACAATTTATGATTTTTCTTTTCTAGGATGGCTGGTTAGCTCAATTGGTTAGAGTGCAGCCTTATAACACTGAAGGTCACAAGTTTGGATCCCATATATATATATATATGATTTTTCTTTTCTATTACGTAGAAATACAATTGGCTTTTATGTATTGACCTTGTAACCTGCCACACTGCTATACTCACTTATTAGTTCTACTGGCTATTTAGTAGAGGGTTTAGGATTACACCATGGACAATTATGTTGTCTGTGAATAAAAACAATTTAACTTTTTTCTTTCCAATCTGTTAAGTCTTTTATTTCTTTTTCTTACCTTATTGTACTGGCTCAGACCTACACAATATTGAATAGAAGTGGTAAGGTGAACATCCTTGACTCATTCCTGATTGGAGGGGTGAAAACATTTATTCTTTCACCATTAAGTATGATGTTAGCTTTAAGTTTTTCATAAATACTATTTGTTTGGTTGAAGAAGTTTCCTTTTATTACTAGTTTGCTGATAGTTTAAAATCATAACTGGAGTTTAGATTTGTTGGATTTCTACATCTATTGAGATATTCATGTGTTTTTGAAAACTTTCTAACTTTGATTTTTGAAAATTATACATTTTATTTTGAAATAATAATAGATTCCCATACATTTGTAAGAAATAATGCAAAGCATATTCTTTACCCACTTTTCCCTGTAGTAACATTTTGAAAAACTGTAGTACAATACCACAACGAGGATATTGACATGGACATAATCAAAATACATAAGATTTCCATCACCATAGGATCTCTCATGTTACACTTTTATAGTCACACCTATTTCCCTGCTGCCTTTACATTCCTCTTTAATCCCTGGAACCACTAATCTGATCTCCATTTGTATAATTTTGTCATTTCAAGACTGTTATATAAATGGAATCATACAATATGTAACCTTTTGGGATTGACTTTTTACATTTTTAAATTTTTAATTTTTTTATTTTAACTTCTCCATATACATTGTATTTGATTTTTGTGTCCCTTTGCCTGTTCCTCTTTCTCCCCTCCTTCTCTCCCCTCCCCACCAACTACATCATATCTGTTCACTTGTCTTAACAAGTTCAAGGAATTGTTATGATTGTTGTGTCTTCTTCCCCCCCCCCCAACATTTGTTTGTTTGTATATTTATTTATTTTTAGCTTCCACAAATAAGTGAGAATGTGTGGTATTTCTCTTTCTGTGTCTGACTTGTTTCACTTAATATAATTTTCTCTTAAGTCCATACATGTTGTTGTGAATGGTAGTATTTCATTCTTTTTTATAGCAGAGTAGTATTCCATTGTGTAGATATACCACAGTTTCCTTATCCACTCATCTGATGATGGACATTTGGGCTGGTTCCAACTCTTGGCTATTGTAAATAGTGCTGCAATAAACATGGGAGTACAGGTATTCCTTCAGCATAATGATTTCCATTCCTCTGGGTATATTCCCAGCAGTAGAAAACCTGGGTCATATGGTAGATCTATCTGTAATTGTTTGAGGAACCTCCATAACATTTTCCATAAAGGCTGCATCATTTTGCAGTCCCACTAACAGTGTGTGAGAGTTCCTTTTTCTCCACAACCTCGCCAGCATTTATCATTCTCATTCTTTTGGATATTAGTCATCCTAACTGGAGTGAGATGGTATCTCAGAGTGATTTTGATTTGCATTTCCCAAATGCTGAGTGATGTTGAGCATTTTTTCATGTGTCTGTTGGCCATTCATATATCTTCCTTTGAGAAATGCCTATTTAGCTCCTTTACCCATTTTTTAACTGGGTTATTTGGTTTTTTGCTGTAAAGTTGTTTGAGTACCTTGTATGTTCTGGATATTAATTCTTTGTCAGATGTATATTTTGCAAATATCTTCTCCCACTCTGTTGGTTGTCTTTTCACTATGTTGATTGTTTCTTTTGCTGTGCAGAAGCTTTTTAGTTTGATATTATCCCATTTGTTTATTTTTCCTTTTGTTGCCTGTGCTTTTGAGGTCATATTCATGAAGTCTGTACCCACTCCTAGTTCCTGGAGAGTTTCCCCTACATTTTCTTTAAGGAGTTTTATTGTTTCCACATGTATATTTAATTCTTTAATCCATTTTGAGTTGATTTTGATATATGGTGAGATGTACAGGTCTAGTTTCATTCTCCTACATATGAATAGCCAGTATTCCCAGCACCATTTGCTGAAGAGGTGGTCTCTTCCCCAGTGTGTAGACTTAGTGCCTTTGTCAAAGGTCAGATGGCTGTCGGTGTATGGGTTGATTTCTGGGTTCTCTGTTCTATTCCATTGATCTGTGTGTCTTTTTTTATGCCAGTACCATACTGTTTTGGTTATTATAGCTTTGTAGTATAGTTTGAAGTCAGGTAGTGTTATGCCTCCAGCTTTATATTTTTTGCTCTGGATTGCTTTGGCTATTCGTGGTCTTTTGTTATTCCATATAAATGTCTGGATAGTTTTTTTCCATTTCTGAAAAAAAGTCATTGGAATTTTGATGGGGATCGCATTGAATCTGTAGATCACTGGGTAATACGGACATTTTCACAATGTTAATTATTCCAGTCCAAGAGCATGGGATATCTTTCCATCTTCTTGTGTCCTCTTTAATTTCTCTCAACAGTGGTTTGTAGTTCCGTTTGTAGAGAGTTTTCACATCCTTGGTTAACTTTATTCCCAAGTATTTTATTTTTTTGATGGCTATTGTAAACGGGCTAGCTTTCTTGATTTCTTTTTCTGCATGTTCACTGTTGGAGTATAGAAATGCTACTGATTTTTGTTTGTTGATTTTGTACCCTGCAACTTTGCTGAAGTCATTTATCAACTCTAAGAGTTTTTTTGTAGAGGCTTAGGCAGTTCAGTATATAGGATCATATCATCTGCAAACAGGGACAGTTTGATTTCATCTTTTCCGGTCTGAATGGCCTTTATTTCCTTCTTTTTTCTTATTGCTCTGGCTAGAACTTCCAACACTGTGTTAAATAGGAGTGGTGAGAGTGGGCATCCTTGTCTAGTTCCTGTTCTGGTTCCCATTCTAGTTCCCATTCAGGATGATATTGGCAGTGGGCTTATCATATATGGCTTTAATTGTGTTGAGATACTTTCCATCTATACCTAACTTGTAGAGAGTCTTTATCATGAACGAATGTTGAATTTTGTTGAATGTTGAATTTTGTCAAATGCTTTTTCAGCATCTATAGAGATGATCATATAGTTTTTTTCTTTGATTTTATTCATGTGGCATATCACATTTATTGATTTGTTTTTTGTTGAACAAACCTTGCATCCCTGGGATGAATCCCATTTTGTCATGGCGTATAATTTTGTGCATGTGTTGCTGTATTCTGTTAGCTAGTATTTTATTGAGGATTTTTGTATGTATATTCATCAAGGATATTGGCCTTTTCTTTTTTTTATTGCATCTTTGTCTGGTTTTGGTATCAGGGTGATGTTTGCCTTATAGAATAGTTTGGGAGAATGGCCTCTGTTTCTGTCTTTTGGAATAGTTTGTAGAGACTTGGTATCAATTCCCCTTTGAAGGTTGGTAGAACTCTGCAGTGAACCCATCTGGTCCTGGGCTTTTCTTTGTTGGGAGACTTCTGATAACATCTTCAATCTCTTTTATTGTTATTGGTCTGTTCGGGATTTTCTATATCTTCTTGGCTCAGTTTTGGTAGTTTGTATGTATCCAGAAATTTATCCATTTCCTACAGATATAGTTGTTTATAGTAGTCTCTAATGATTCCTTGTATTTCTGAGGTATCAGTTGTAATATCACCTTTTTCACTTCTAATTTTTGTTATTTGGGTCTTCTCTCTTCTTTTATTCGTTAGCCTTGGTAAAGATTTGTCAATTTATCTTTTCAAAAAACCAACTTTTTGTTTCATTGATCTTTTGTATCATTTTTCGGATTTCTATTTCATTTAGTTCTGTTCTGATCTTAATTATTTCTTTTCGTCTACTAACTTTGGGTTTGGATTGTTCTTGTTTTTCTAGTTCTTTAAGGTGAAGTGTTAGATTGTTTACTTGCCATCTTTCCATTCTTCTCAAGTAAGCATTTGATGTGATAAATTTCCCCCTTAGTACTGCTTTTGCAGTGTCCCACAGGTGTTGGTATGATGTATCATTATTTTCATTTGTTTCAAGAAATTTTTTGATTTCCTGTTTAATTTCTTTGGGCCCATATGTCATTAAATATATTTGTTGTTTAATTTTGAAGTGTTTGTATAGTTTCCAGAGTTTTGTTTGTTATTGATTTCTAATTTTAATCCATTGTGATTGGAAAAAATACATGGAACAATTACACATTTTTTGAATTTGTTGAGAATTGCTTTGTGACCTAACATGTCATCTATCCTGGAGACTGTTCCATGTGCTGATGAGAAGAATGAATATTCTGAGGTTGTTAGATGCAATGTTCTATATATATCTGCCAAGTCCAATTGGTCTAAAGTGCTGTTTAAATCTTGTGTTTCTCTATCGATTTTTTGTCTATATGATCTGTCCAATGTTGAGAGTGTGGTGTTCTTGTCCCTCGCTATTATGGTATTAGTGTCTATCTCATTCCTTAGGTCTAATTGTGTTTGCTTTATAAATCTGGCTGTTCCAATGTTAGGTGTGTGTATATTTATGATTGTTATGTCTTCTTGATGGAGATATCCTTTTATCATTATATAGTGGCATTCTTTATCTCTTTTTATCGTTTTTCATTTAAAATCTATTTTATCTGATATAAGAATAGCTACTCCAGCTCGTTATTCATTTCTATTTGCATGGTATATCTTTTTCCATCCTTTCACCCTTAGTCTATGTGTGTCTTTAGAGGTGAGGTTAGTCTCTTGAAGGCAGCATATTGTTGGGTCTATCTTTTTAATCTAGTCACTCTGTGTTTTTTGAGTGGAGAATTTAATCCTTTTACATTTAGAGTTATTATTGAAAGGTGTTGATTTACTGCTAGCATTTTATTGATTTTTGTTTCAATGTCTTAAGTATCTTTTGTTCCTTTCTTTCTGATTTTCTGTTTGTCTTCCGTGTTTGTTGGTTTCTTGAGGTGTTAGATAAACTATTTTTTCTCTTTATTGTTAGCATTTTTGTTTTACTGGTATGTTTTGTTCTTTCTTGAGTATTCATGGCAGTGATGGTTGTTTTTCAGGTATCAAACCCAGTACTGCCTTGAGAATTTCTTGTAAGGGTGGTCGTGTGGTGGTGAACTCCCGCAGTTTTTGTTTGTCTGAGAAATATACTATTTGTCCTTCATTTTGGAAGGATAGCCTTACTGGTTAAAGTATTCTTGGCTGGCAATTTTTGTCCTTTAGTATTTTGAATATATCATCCCCTTCTTTTCTAGCTTTTAGGGTTTCTGATGAAAAGTCTGATGTTATTCTGATTGGGGCTCCCTTATAGGTGACTTGCTGCTTTTCTCTTGCAGCTTTTAAGATTCTCTCTTTGTCTTTGAGTTTTGCCAGTTTGACTATAACATGTCTTGGAGAGGACGTTTTTGGCTTGAATATGTTTGGGGATCTTTGGGCCTCCTGAATCTGAATATATGTGACTTTCCCTATACCTGGAAATTTTCTGCTATTATTTTGTTGAATATGTTTCCAATGCCATTTCCGTTCCCCCCCCCCCTTATATTTGAGTGCTTAAGGTTGTCTGTTATCTCTCTTAGATTTTCTTCAATTTTTTAAATTCTTTTTTTTTTTTTTTTTTTTTTTTGGTCTGCTTGTATTAATTCAAACAGCTTGTCTTCAAGGTCAGAAATTCTCTCTTCTGCTTGTTCTAGCCTACTGGTTAGACTCTCTGTTGTGTTTTTTATTTCATTGAATGCATCCTTCACCTCCACAGGCTCTGCAACCTTCTTTTTCAGGGCATTGACTTCTTTGTACATTTTTTCTTTCAGGTCCTGTATATTTTTTCTCATTTCATTGTGTTGTCTAACTGAGTTTTCTTGTATCTTATTTAGTTTCCTTAGAATTGTTGCTCAAAATTCCTTGTCAGTCATTTTAAGGACTTCCTGTTCTATAGGATCTAGAGCTTGAGAGTTATTATTTTCCTTTGGTGGTGTCATACTTTCTTGATTTTTCATATTTCTGGTATGTTTACTTTGGTGTTTAGTCATTATGGCAGGGGGTATCATGGTCCACTCATTCCACCCTGATGTCTGGCCTGGATCCCCAAGGGACTGCCAATTTTGGGCAGTGGGCATTAGTCTGGGCTGGGGGTCCTGCAGTACCTGTGTGTTCCGGTGTGGATTACTTGGGGAGTGTGGGCCTGGCAGCTCTTGGGCATCTCTGGGCTGTGGACACTGGCCTGGGCTGGGGGTCCTGCGGTGCGTGGCTCCTGCTTGTTCCAGTGCAGCTCTTGGGCCTCCTTTTGTTGCTTTATAATAGTTGTAAATTGGTTGATTTGTGGGAGAGAGTGTCGCTAGGAATCGTCTATTTCACCATCTTTACCAGAAGCTGACTTTTTTTCACTTAGTATAATTGGGGATTCATCCAGGTTGTTATATATATCAAGAGTTTGTTCTTTTTTTATTGCTGAGTGGCATTCCATCGTATAGATGTAACACAGTTTGTTTAAACATTCACCCATTTAAGGACATATGTGTAGTAGTCCATTTTGTGTTGCTATAACAGAATACCTCAGACTGGGTAATTTATAAAGAAAAGAGGTTTATTTATTTTTTATTTTTTTATCTTGGAAATATTATTATTATTGTTTTTAAATTTATTTTATTTATTGAATTAATATCGATTATACATATTTTTGGGGTTGAACATTGAGATATGTTGATTAAATCAGTATTACTAGCACACATATTGTTACAAATTGTAATTATTCTTTATTCCCCTTGTCCAATCACTTCCCTTCCCCTATTCTCTCCCCCTCACCCCTCTAATTGCCCTAGATTTTTTCTCTGCTTCTGAAAGAATAATGGTTACTCTGTTAATTTGTTGCCTAGATGATCTGTCCAATGATGAGAGATGTGACCAGGTCCCCCAATATTATCATAGAGCAGATGCTTCTTCTGTCACTCTGAAATGGGTTTTGTGCATAGAGATACCCTCTTCTTTTCTTTGTCTCTGCTGGTGACTCTTGTGTGAATGCACTCCTGTGGTTGGGGGACCATGTGCATGGTAGTTGTGGTATCTAACCGCTTTTGCAGCAGCCATGTTTATTGTGGTGGCTGTGGTGGCCCACCCACGTGGAGGTGCTGTTTTGGTATGCTCCTTGGCACTGGTGGTATGCCTGGTTGTGGGGTGTGTTTGGTTCTCTTCTCCATGCCTCTGGTCGCTGGGTAGGCCCCAAGGTGCTGGTGCCATGTGCCTGGTTGTGGGAGGGGTGACTGGTTCCCTTCTCCATGCCCTGGGTCCCTGGGTGGGCTCTGAGGTGCTGGCATGTTGTGCCTGGTTGTGGGAGGGTGGTCTGGTCCCTGACTCCATACCCCGGGTCCTTGGGTGGGCCCCAAGGCTCTGGCTCAGTGTGCATGGTGTGAGATGGTGGTCCAGTTCCCTTCTCCATGCCCCGGGTCCCCGGGCAGGCTCTGAAGTACTGGTGCGGTGTGCCTGGTTGTGGGAGAGAGGTCCGTTCCCCTTCTACTTGCCTTGGGTCCCTGGGCAGGCCCCAAGGTGCTGGCTTGGTGTGCCTGGTTGTGGGAGGGGGGTCCAGTCCCCTTCTCCATGCCTCGGGTCCCCAGGCTGGCCCTGAAGCACTGGCGCAGTTTGCTTGGAAGTGCGAGTGGGGTCCTGTGCCTGGATCCAAGCCTCCAGTTCCCAGGCAGGCCCCAATGTGCTGGTGGTGTGTCTGGGCCGGAACTAATTTTTTGTTCTTTGCTTCTAACACGGGGAACTTCCTGTGGGAACCAGCACTTGAGCTGTGTGGTTATTTAAATTGCTACTTTGCTGCTGTTTCCTTAGGGAAGGCTTTTTGTGCAGCTCAGGGTTTAATGGTTGCTCTTATAAGTACTTCCGGCTTTCCAGAGACCCAGTGGATCTGTGTTGTGTAGAATCTCTGGTCTGGGCCTGAGTTTTTTCATCAAACTGCATCCCGTGCAACTCTGCATTCCTGACCATTCTCTTCTGAGTGGTTCTGTGCTGATTGGGGGGCAGGTCGGCTGTCCTTGCTGTGTCCCAGTGTTCTCCTGGTGTTCCCATCTTGCCTACCGCCCATGCTCCAAACACTTCCCATGGGATGGGCCCTGTGCTGGTCCTTTGCAATGACTCACCGGCCTCTGAATGGCTCCCTTTTTTCAGTTGTTCTGGCTCCTCCCTCCTGAGTGGGTCCATGGCAAACCTATTAGTGGTCTTGCTGTCCTGGAGGCCGCCAAGGTCCTCTTCTCTCCTGCTGCCTCCAAGTAACTCCATCTCAAGGGCACAGCTGCAGCTTCCACCAGCTCCTGCTCCATGTGCTTATCAGCTCGAGCCTTAAAGCAGCCGTGGCCCGAAATGCTCAGAGCAGCTTTTTCTTTCTCTCATTGTAGTTTCTCCCACCTTCATGAACATTGTAGGTCTCTTCTCCTCTTCCCCGGAGCTCCAGTGGCCCCAGCTTGGTTGATGTTACATTTTTATAGTTGCAAATTTGGTTGATTTGTTGGGGAGAGTTACTTTGGGAACTGTCTATTCCGCTGTCTTGACCAGAAGTCTCAAGAAAAGAGGTTTATTTGGCTCACGATTCTGGGACAGCTGCATCTTGGGTGGGCCTCAGGCTGCTTCTACTCATGGTGGAAAGCGGCAGGCAGCCAGCAGGCACAAGCAGATCACATGATAAGAAGAAACAAGAGAGAGAGAGAGACAGACTCTCTTCTTTTAAAGCCCTCAGAACCATGCTCCTGACCACCATTTTTAATCCATTCACTACTGCATGGTCCTACAACCCAATCACCTCTTCAAGGCTCCACCTTTCAATTATCATAATAGGATTTCACACCCTCTTATCAGTCATAGTGGAGCGTATGTTTCTAATACATAAAACTTGGGGGACACAATTCAAGCTTCACAATTCAAGCTTCAGTGAGTTTTGGGGGGGACATAATTCAATCTGCTACAATAAGGTTGTAATAAACAAATATAGTAACGGTGCTATAAACATTCATTCACAGGTTTTGTGCGGACATAGTTTTTATTTCTTTGGGATAAATGCCTAATGGTGCACTTTCTGGGTTGTACGGTGTTGCATGCTTGGTTTTTAAAGAAACTACCAAACTGTTTTCCAGGGTGGCTGTGTCAGTTTACATTCCCAACAGCAGTGAATGAGTGATTCAATTTCTTTGCTTTTGTTGTTGTCATTATCTTTATTTTAGCCATTCTGATAATTATGTAGTGATATCTCATTATGGTTTTACTTTGTATTTGCCTAATGGTTAATGTTATTGAGCATCTTTTAATATGTTTATTTGTAATCTATATATCATCTTCAGTGAAATGTCTTCTCATGTATTTTGCCCATTTTCTAATTGGATTGTGTGTTTTATTTCAATTGAATTTTGAGAGTTCTTTATATATTTTAGATACTGGTTATTTGTCAAAGAGAATTTGACAAATTCAGTTTATTGAATTTCCTTTTAAGGATCATTCTTTTGGTGTTAAGTTTAAGAACTCTTTAACTAGCTCTAGATCTAGAAGATATTCTCTTATGTTTTTCCTAAAAGTATTATAGTTTTATGTTTTACATTTAAATCTGAGTTAGTGTGAGGCTTAGATCAAGGTTCATCTTTTTTTCTTTTTTTGTCTATGGATGTCTAGTTGTTCCAGCACCATTTGTTGAATAGGCTGTCTTTTCTCCATTGAATTGCCTTTGCACCATTGCCAAAAATTAGTAGAGCATATTTGTGGAGGTCTATTTCTGGGTTTTTTCTTATGTTCTATTGATTTATGTGTCTGTCCCTGCATCAATACTATGTAGTCTTGGTTATGATAACTATAAAATTGGGTGGATAGATTTCTCCCACTTTATTTTTCTTTTCAAAATTGTTTTTAGCTATTCTCGTTTGTTTGCTTTTCCATATAAATTTTAGAAAAATATTATCTATGTCTCCCAAAAGTCTTAATAGGATTTTTATAGGAATTTGTAAAACCTGTATACCAATTTGGGGAGAATTGACATGTTTACCATGCTGAATTTCCCAGTGCACAAGTGTAGCATGTCTCTCTAGTTGTGTAGATCTCCTTTGATTTCTTTCATCAACATTATGTAATTTTAAGCATACAAGTCCTGTCCACATGTTGTTAGGATTTTTTTTTTGAGTGATTATAAATGATCTTGAATTTGTAATTTCAGTGTTCATATGTTGATTTTTGTCAGTTTTTTTCCTGCATTGATATGATCATGTGATTCTCTTTTTCTGTAGTCAGTTACTGTAATGGATTACACTGATTTTTAATATTGAACTAGCTTTGCATCCCTCGAATAAACCCCATTTTGTCATGATTTATAATTTTTCTTTCTATATATTACTGTGTCTCATTTGCTAATATTTTATTAAGGATTTTTGCATCTGTATTCATGAGGGATATTGCTCCACAGTTTTGTTTATTTATTTTTTAATCTTTGCCTGGTTTTGATATTGGGGTATTATTAGCTTCATCAAATGATTTAGGAAGTTCCCTCCCCTGCTACATCCTTTCTGACTTTCTCTACAGTTGTTCTACTAGTTGTTGAGAGATGAGTATTGAAATCTCCACCTGTATCTGTGTATTTGCCTATTTTTTTCTCTCAGTTCTATCAGTTTTTGCTTCACATATTTTGCAATCCTGTTTTGTGTATAGACATTTAGGATTGCTATGTCTCTTGGTGTATTGTCTCTTTTATTATTATGTAATATCCCTATTTGTGATTTTTTTCTCTGAGGTTTGCTTTAACTGATATTAATATAGCTACTCCTGCATCTTTTGATTCACGTTTCCATGATATATAATTTTCCATCCTTTACTTTCAACCTGCTAATATTGTTATATTTGAGGTGGGTTTCTTGTAGATTGCATGTAGTTAGGCATGGATTTTAATCCATCCTGCTAATCCCTGCCTTTTAATTGTTGTAATTAGACTACTTGTTTTTAATGTAACTGTTGATATTTTAGGGCTACAGTCTGCCATTTTATTTATGTTTTGTGTTTTCTCTCTTTTTTTTTTTTTTTTGCCCTGTGAAATATTTAGTATTCACATCTACAAGGTATTAGAGGTCATAGTTTTCCCCCTTAATTGTAAGTTAGTGAATAAAATTCACTGAATGCTTAATACTGAATATTACTGACATTCATTCATCCAGCTTGTTATATATTCATTTATCCTTTCAAGAGATATTTACTAAACTTTCACTCTGGGCCAGGCATTGTCATATTAAACATTGCTTTTTCAGATAATTCTTTTCTCTTTCTTTTAAACTGGATGGCTTAAAACAACAGACATTTATTTTCTCACAATTCTGCAGACCAGAAGTCTAAAATCAAGTTGTCAACAGGGCTCTAGGGGAGAATCCATTCTTTGTCTCTTCCACCTTCTGGTGGTTGTCAGCATTCCATGACTTGTGGCTGCATCACTCGTATCTCTGTGTCCATGGTTAAATTGCTTCCTCCTTATTTTGTCTGTCTTCACTTCTGAGTGTCTCTTTTAAGGTCACTTGTTATTGGATTTAGAGCCTACTTGCATAATCCAGGATGATCTCTTCATCTCAAGAACCTTTTAAAAATTAAGATGACATTTACAGGTTCCAGGATTAATTAGGACGTGGACATATCTTTAGGGTGCCACCATTCAACTGACTACTGGTAGTACTTATATATGCAACTTTGATTTTTCTTTTTTTGATCCTCTGCCCATCTTGGCATGGGTTGCCTATTGCACACCCTTCTCTTTTTTTTTCCTTCTGGATTTTGTCAGTAAAAGGATACACTTAGTGGCGAAAATAGTAGAATGATTACAGTGCCCTATATTTCATAGCCTACCATACTGCAACAGAAAAAAGCCTTTTTTCACAACAGGGCAGCTTCATTTAGAATCAGAATATGTCTCTTATTAACAGACTTTATAAAACTCTGAAGCAAAAATATATTACTTTTAAAAAACTCTTTAAAACATATTGAGGTCTTATGTACAATAAGTATAAATAGTTACATTTGAATAACTAAGTACAAACAATTTTAGTTAAGTAAATAAGTAAATATGTCATCAGCAATTAATATTTAAATTGATATCAGTTAAGAATAGATAGAATTTCCCTCTGATGCAGTGGCACATTTACTAGTATCTTTTTGATATATATCTTAAGTATCTGCAAAACTTATTTCACTTAGTTTATATCTTAAAAATAAAGAATTTTTTGAAGTTTATGGAAACAATTTTTCAGAAGAATCTGAGCACTTTTTCTGTGGTGTTTGGGACACTGGATTATCACTGAGATTATCTGAGTAAAACCTAAATGAGCGTTATGTCAAAAAGGTATTTTATAAATATATTCTACTTATCTTTAAGAGTACTGAGTGTATCTTTAAGAAGTTTCTGGCAACTCATGGAGCCAGTCTAATGCAACAAGTAATTTCATTGTACCAAAACAAAATTGTTGTATGATTTTGCTGTAGTTGATTTTATTGCTGTTCCTGTTACTATGATTATTTATATTTTACCACAATACAGTTTTACTATTTATATATTTTTTTATAAATACAACATACTGGCAGGTCACAGAAAAAACATGAGGTAGAAATTTAAAGTAAGTATTTTGTAAAAGTCTCAAGACTTTTAGACTTAAGACATGTATATAGGGCTGGCTGGTTGGCTCAGTTGGTTAGAGTACTGCCTTGTAACCCCAAGGTCAAAGGTTTGGATCCCCTTACCAGTCAGCCACCGCCCCACACCCCCAAATGGCATGAATATAAGTAGACAATTGTTTTGTACAAACATAATTAATATCTTCATGTATTTGTTATAATATTTACTTAATGAAAATTTAGTTCTGGTTTTATTTTTATATTTAAGCCTTTATTGGAAATGTGTTTATCATTTGAAGTAGTCATTTTTCAAATTAATCCATGCTTTTTATAATTGTAAACCAGGAATTCAGCTTATAATTATAAATTTTAAATTTGTGTTTTCTTTTTAAGTGCTGGTCAAGATATCCAAGGAACAAGTGTGATCGCAAATCTTCCATTTTTGATGCGGCAGAATCCTGCTGAGACACTTCGGAGAGTTTTGCCAAAAGTTAGAGTAAGTTGTTATGAAATAAGATTTGAATTTCCCATCTTTTTCTCAGTAGCATGTTGTCGTTGTTTAGGAAAATTTTTGGAGCTTTTATGTATGGCTGATATTTTTTACCTAATAATTGAGTGGAGGAAGTATTATTATATAGATTTTGAATTATGATGGAAATGTTTAGGGAAATTAAGTTGAAATGATTTCTTTAGTCATTTTTTCGGTAGAGACATTTTAATAAAGTTAGCTTTTCAGTAACTCAAAAAAATCTTCATTATTTTTATAAAATCATAGGTATGTTATTTGCTATCCTGTTGACTTAAATCTATATTAATAATATTTCTACATCAATAATATAACTTAACTGATATTCCTAATAATGACCCTGTGCTGACTTCTGAAGAATCTTCAAATAAAGATTGATTTATGGCCATCACAATTTTAGTTTCATATTTATTTTATTGCTTCCTAAATTCCTTCAGAATTAGTTTTCCTGCTATGAACAAAAATGTTTGATTTGATATCACTTTCTTTCCCCTAATATTTATTGATTAATATATCACATTAAATATTTAATAATTAATAATTATTATTTGCACCTATGTGCAAAGTGCTGTTCTTTATAAGAACTTGAATTAACAAAGCAGACAATAGTCTGTGTGTGCTCCAGGAGCTTACCGACTAATGGAATCAGAGAGATTACATACTAAGGGAAATTATATTTGTTAATAGTGAATTTTGTATATTTTGCTTTGTCTACCTGTTTGCCTATAACTTTTTTCATACTTTTTAATTTATATGTGTTTAAAATACCATAATTATTACTGTGTCCTTGGGTTTTATTTTTAGGCTTATCTAGCATGGTTCTAGTTATGATTTACCATCAGGGATGTGTCTTATTTTCACAAGATGCTTGCGTTTCTATTCAGGCAATATGAATTTGTTTTACTGATTACAATGGTGAATTGAGATGATGTTTATTTTGGCACTGCTTATGATTCAAAAGTGAATCAAGCTTTTTCATATCTGTTTTTCCCAGAATCATGCCATTATTTCAAAGAAATTAAGCCTACACAGACTAGGTTTATTTTCGTGTTTAACTTCAGTGGTATTAACTGACCTAAGCATGTTAACAGGACACCTGGAAGTGCCAGTTAAACAGTAGCAGAAAGGAACAGGTGTTTTTAGCTTCTCGTGGCTATGGAGTTAATGTAAATAAGCAAATCAAATTTAAAGCTAAAAATAGTGAGCATGCCGCAAACTCTGTGTTGAGAGCAGGCTAAATCTGGTCCACAGAGAGCATATTGGGTGTCCAAAGTTTAATAATGCAAGAATAGAATATGAAAGAGAGTAGTGACATTTAGATGTCTCTTAATTATTTTGCTAAAATCCTTTTGATTTGATAATGGGTTTGTAATAATTAAGTAGTAACTCCCAGGAAATCTTAATTTTATGGGAGTGTATAAAGAATATTATGTACACTCATATATATATGGTGTATTTATACAAAGAATCAAATGTATGTTCTTAAACTATAAAGTATACCTGAGTTATGGAATGTATGACTTTAATAAGCTTTTAAAGTAATTAAAATTAATCTGTGATAGAGAGGATTAACTGAATAAATGGAGACAAAGTATACACTGATGAATATGTACTAAGAAAACTTTTATTTATTGCTGAATGATTTCATTTCCTTCATTTCTTTAGTTAATCAAGAAGCAACCATTTATTTAGGATTCTCATTTATCTTGTTCTGTACTGTTTGAAAGAGATATGAAAAAGGAAGAAGAGTCCCAGATTAGATTCTGTATTAGGATGGCCTAAAGACTATATAGAAGACAATTAAAGAACGTGTATAGCAGAGTACTGTGTGATTCTGACTTTCTGTAAAAATACTGAAGAATGAAGCAAATGAGAAAGAACTTATGGGGGAAACTCCGATAGTTAATGACTTTTTAGAGAGTTTAATATACAATGTAGGCAGCCAAACCTTTAATCAACCCCATTTCAAATTACAAAACCTATGTTTTTGTGCAAATCATTTAAAAAAGCACTGTATTCCAATATTAAGACTTATTGGTTTTCCTGGTTAGCACCTTCTTTAATTCTTGCCTTGGAAAGTGGTTACTTTCCAGTGACAGAACCATGACACAATCTTGTGTAGCCACTTTATTCACCTTTGCCATGGATGTGATTTCTTAATTTTTTAGAAAAGCAATCTTGTGTCCAAAAGCGAGCATTTAGTAATAATGGCGTTCTCATTTATTTATAAATGTTTACAGGGTACTTCTGTGTAGCAGGCACTGTTCTAAGCACTGGGAAAATAGAGGTGAACAAAACAGGGAACTCGTCTTCTGGGAGGCTACAGTACAGAGGGGAAAACAGACATAAAAACAAGTACACCAAAAAAAAACCCCTAAAACAGTATAACCGCAAATTGTGATAAGGGCTCCAAGTGTAAAGAACAGGAGACAATGAGATAAAGTAATAAAGTAATGGGGTGGGGGATGGGCAGACCTGTGTGCATTGGGAGGTCGAAGAAAGCCTCTTTGAGGAGCTTATAGCCCTAGGGTGAAAGAGCTTGGTGGAACTGAGAGAGGCAAGTGTGGTTGGCATCCAGTGGATGGGGCTGGGGTGTGACTTGAGAAGAGGTTAGACAAATGATCAGTAATAGGGCACGTGAGAGTTTTCATTCTTAGGACAGTGGAAAGCCACTGAAGGCTTTAAGTAGGGCATGACTTAATGCCATTTACATTTTACAGTGATCATTTTGGTTATGGAGAGTGGATTGGAGTGGTATAATTAGGAAGCTGCAGCATTGGTCCTCGTGTTATTTAATGGTGGCTTGGATTAGGACAACTAATTAGGACAGTAGAGAGTCCTGGACATATCTGAGATACATTTATTGAAGTAGAATGAATGGAACTTCATAATGGATTAGATTTGGGTAGTGAGGGATGATTTCCAGATTTCTGGCTTGAACGTCCATATATATGGTTTTGCTGATTTTCGGTATCTTAGTTCAGTCTGTTAAATCCATAAGGAAAAATAATTTGAGTACTTTCTAATACTGGTCTTCTATGAGTGATTTACTTTTAGAGAATTTAAAGATATGAATAATAACTATTTTATGCAAAAAGTTAATCATTCTGAAGATTCTTACCACATTTATAACAGTAATATAAGCAGCTTTTAGAGCTCACTCTTTGCCTTGTCTTTACCTTAAAGAATATCAGATAGGTGACGTTGGAGATTTTGCTGGCCTTATGTATTTGTATTAATCTGTGTTGCTTATAACAGAATACATGGAACTGGGTGATTTATAAAGAGAATGAAATTTATTGCTTACAGTTTCAGAGGTTGGGAAGTCCAAAGTCCATCTGGTGGTGGCGACAGTGACCCAGTGGTCTCACATTGCAAGATGGTGGAAGCAGAGAAAACAGAGATAGGGCAGAGAGAGAGAGAGACAGTTTCCTCTCTCTTCTCTTAAAGCCCTCAGAACCTTGCCCCTGACCACCGTTTTTAATTCATTCTACAATCTAATCACCTCTTCAAGGCTCCACCTTTCAACTACTGTAATAGGATTTCCCACCCTCTTAATAGTCATGGTGGGGGCTAAGTTTCTAATACATAAAACTTGAGGAACACAATTCAAGCTTCAAGGAAGTTTAGGGGGGACATAATCCAATCCACTACAGTAGTATAAAATTTCACCAATGATATTTTTGTTTCATTGCATTTGCATTTCATCCTTACAATAATGTATTATCTAAAAAGTGGTTTTTAAAATATGTTTCTATTTTCACTGTTTTAGAGATGAAAGAATTTAATGTTAAAAATAAAATGGCAGAAACAGGATTAGAATTGAGCTAATTCATAGTATTTTCACGGTTTACTTTCTAAATTGTATCCAAAGTGGAAAATGAATGATAGTGCAATTCAGTCAGTCAGTCATCTCAAGGTTAAATATAAGTAAAACTCTAGAAAGGAAATATTTTGACCTCCAACTTAAATTCCCTAAATGTGGAAAAACTTTTATATATAAATGTTATAATATATTTATGTTATGTGATTTAACCCTAGGATATCTTTTGAAAAAGAAATAATTTTTTTCTGTGGTCTTTATTAAATTTTAATTATTTTTCCACAATATGTTAAATTGAAATCTTATATGTTAGATTTTGATATTTGACTTGAACTTCTGGTTATCTAGAAGTGAAAGAATTTGATTGTTAAGATAAATTTCTAAAATGCTGTGGTCCTTGATAAAATTTAAAATAGTAATAATATAATTGCACCATGTAGCATAGGTGACTCCTTTATAATGTAGTACAGAAAAAAAGTCTACTTGTTGAGTTATTAAATTCATTTCATTGTTTTTTCACTTATATCTTGGTAACCAAAATATGTATCATAAATTAATACACAATGCCAGGCAAAGATAAAATAACTATAGTGTGTATTTATTGAGGTCTTACTATGCACTGTACTCTGTCAAACATTTCACACATTTTTATTTCTGAATCCTCATGGCAGTTCTATAATGGTCACTTGATATAGGAAGAAACAACTCAGTTAAGTAACTTGCCCAAAGTTACAAAGCTGACAAAAAGTATAATTAGGTTTGAACTGGAAGTCTGACTCCTAAGTTTTCCCTCTTAACTAACTCAGTCTCCTCATTAGCTGATCTTGACTACAATAGATGTATAATATGTAATTTCACTTCTCATGACTTAGTCACCTCTTGTCTGGTTATGACAACAGCTTCCTCACTGGATCTGTTGCTTACACTTTGTCTCCTAGAGTGCACTCACCTAGAGAGATCTTTTAAAAGCATCTATCATATCTTACTGCCCTCTTACATGAAAATTGTTTACATGGTGGGGTAGGCAGAATAATGTTCCCTCCAAAGATATTGGGCCTGAATCCCTGGAATCTGTAAATGTTGCCTTATTTGGAAAATGGGTCTATACAGGTGTGGTTAAATTAAGGATCTTGAAATAATCCTGGATTATCTGGGTGGGGCCTAAATGCCTTCAAATATGCATTTATAAGAAGGCAGAGAGAGATTTGACACATATGGAGAAGAAAGCAATGTAAAGATGGAGGCAGAGATGGGAGTGATGTGGCCAGAAGCTGAGCAACCACCAGAAGGTGAAAAAGGCAAGGAATAAATTCTACCTTAGAACCCCCAAAGGGAGTGTGGCCTTGTCAACACTGATTTTAGCCAAGTGATGCTGATTTAGGACTTTTGGCCTCCAGACCTATGAGAAAATAAATTCCTGTTGTTTTAAGACACTTAGTTTGTGGCAATTTGTTACAGCAGCCACAGGAAACAAATAACACTTAACCTCGCATTTCAGATAGAATAAAACTCCTTTCCATGTCCTTAAGCAACCCCATCTAGCTTTCTAACTTCATCATCTACTGGTGTTTTCCCTTCCTTCCATAAGGGCAGAATCTTAGTCTGGCTTATCACTGTATCCCTAGAACCTAGAACAGTACCTGACAAAGAATAGTCACTCAGATTTTTTTAAAAAATGAGCATTGATTGAACTTACTATTCTGAGATAATAAATATCTACCTGAAAGACCAATTGCACAATGTCAGATCCACTGATAGCATTCTTGGATAAGTAAAAACACAATATTACTGGAGTGGTATAATGCTGATTTATATTCCTAGAGAGGCCTTTCTTGGGCTGGGAGCAGGGAGTTGGGGGGACGGGGGGAGAAGGAGGGGATACATAATACAGAAAGGATAAAAGAGACATAATGAATTAATATGAAATTTGATTATTTGAGATCAAATAATCAAGTGGATGTGACCTAGCAATCTTCTGATTTTGAAAAGATTGATTAGTTCTACTTTTGCTAATTTTTCAAGACTTTATTTTCATTTATAGAAATAATAGAAAAAATTATAATTTCTCCTGATGTGATTATTTATTATAGTATTTTGTATCTATTGAATATAGATTTAAAAATCTTGTTTAAGCATTTATTTTGTAAATAAAGATATCTGTGAATAAAAAGCCGAACTTTATTTTTTAAAAGTCTTATTTCAAGTAGCATAGTTAAGTGGATGAACCGTAATAATGTGTAGATCAGACACCGTGCTTAATGCTTTAGACATATCCTTTTAAAAATCCTGTAACAACTCCACATGATGTTACTATTGAGAAAATCTAGGCCTAAACAATTCAGTGTTTGACTATGGATATTTTGTTGGGAGGTTTCTAGGAAGCATGAAATTATATAATTTATTCTTACAGTTCACCAAGAAAAAGTAATAGTCTTAACTAAAGGAATTAAAAGGCGTAAACAAACAATACAAATTGCTTACTTCTTTGGTGTGCACCTCAGAAAAAAAGTACCTGTTTTTCTTGCTGTAGAAAATGTTTTCCAAGATAAGCTAAAAGTTAAGTTCTGAGAAAAACAGAAGGATTTTGTGAAAGGCACAGTTATACATAATAATCAGAACATCATGTTCCAGATGCCCTACAGACCATAAAAAACCCACAATAGAGTATAGTATTTTATTGACAGGGTAAACATTTAAGGACACTGATACGAAAGAAGGTAAAGAAGAAAGTGGAATAAACTTCCTGAAAAGTAAGGTTGATGGAAGATAATTATCAGAGTCAAAATTGACCTCACTAGGAAATTTTATGGTTTAGGCAGCATAAAATTATATGTTATTTTTCCAGTTCAATAAGAAAAAAAAGAGAGGCAGTATTATCCAAAGGAATTAGAGAGCATGAACAGATGAAACCAATTGCTCTTTCCTCTATGGTTTACAGCTTAAAAATAAAAGTACCGTACATTGACCACAATGCAGTTTGAGAATAACATAGGTTATGTATTTTCTGTCTACTTATATTTATTTGTATTTAAGGACAAAATAAATTGACATTACTAATCACAACAATAATAAAAGTTTTATGGAAACATTTACTGAGTATGTAGTTTTTCTGGGCATTTAGAAAGAGTTATATAAGCTTATATCCCTAGTTGATCTTAAATTTGCCTTTTGGTAAATTCTAGTATATAGCAGTGTTCTCACATGTGCTTCTTAGTCATTTAGTCATTTGTTATTTTTACCCTGCCTGAGATACAAAGGAACTGGAACTTCTGATGTTCGTTTAAATGTGTAGTTAAGTTTGTAAGAGGGAATAGTTCCAGGGCTCTAAAACAAAGCAGTCAGTTCCACTTCAGCTTAGTCTATAGAAAGCTGCAAGAAAACATCACTCCCATTCTAACAATAGGTTGTTCACAGAATCCACAAAATCATAACTTTTCTTGAGCACATCAGAAAAGGTCACCAGGCAACAAAGTAAACTGAATTCAAAGAGCAAGAAACCTCTCTGAGGAAAGATGGGACACAGGGACACCTACTTTTTGCAGAATATAGGAGGAAGAGGAGGCCACCACATAAGGTGGTTAGAAAAAATCAGCCAAGATTTTAGCAAATTTTTAAAGGTTGATTGTGGGCTGGCACAGTTTATATCAGTTTAGAATAACCTGGAGCACTAGACACAAGGGAGCTTTGCACTCACTTTCAAGCTCTTTCCACAGTTTTCTATCATTTGCTCCAAGAGAAAGATTGGGGGACAAGGCAGGAGACTGCAGAGAATTCCCTGTGGTGATGCAGGTGAGGTGGTAATTAGCTGCTGCTGAGAGACAGGAACCAACTTGCCCACTTCTCAGAACTTTCTCCCTTATGAAGCAAAAGTGTACGCCCCTTGGGGAGAGTAGCGAACCTTTATGCTTCTAGGGCCCAGTGAAGATCCATTGCTTCTGTGGGAGTGGCAGAAGCAAAACCCACTTGCCTCTGAAAGAGAGAGAGGAAACCCTCACTCTGCCAGGATTACTTCTAGAAAGAGGGTGGTAAGCATAAGTTTTTTGATCTCATCAGAGGGGCAGTAGATGTTAGTCTTGGGACACTACACTGATAGGAAGCAGAAGTCTGCCACCAGTGTGGAAGGGCCAAGAAACTTGATCCTGCCAAAGCCTCCCACCTCTTCCGCAAGATACAAAGTCAGAGGACAGGAACACAGAAAAAGCCCCATTACTGAGCCCCAGCTTCAAAGGCCCTGCTTAAAATGTGGCTGAACCAAGGTAACTGAGGATCCTTAACGTCCACCCTTAGCCTCGCATGTAGTGATAAGCAGCAGAACTACTAGGGAAGGGACAACAGTGTCGACAGAGCCCCTGCCAAAAGCTGAGGGTGGAGCATGAACATTGAGGAAAACCCTTTGGCATGTATGTGTGGTACAAAAAGAATGATCTTTTGAAGAAAATTTTGATAACTTCGATCTATTCTTTAAAAGACACTTAGGAAAATGAAAAAGACAAGTCAGAATGGGAGAAAATATTTGTAAGTCACATATCTGATAAAAGACATGTTCAGAATACATAAAGAACTCTCAAAACTCATGAAAACAACCCAATATTTTTTTTAAAAAGGGGGCAAAAATCTGAAGGACATTTTAACAAAGGCGATTTGTGGATGGCCAATAATCATAAGAAAAGATGTTCAACACCATTAGTCTCTAGAGAAATGCAAATAAATCCAATACATACCTAATATTCTAATATTCTGTTAGAATATCTGTCCTGAACAACAGTGAAACTGACCATACCAAGTATTGGCAAGAATCTGGCCACTTCTGTACACTGCTGGTGAGAATGTAAAATGGTACAATCACTTTGGAAAACAGTTTGACGACTTCTCAGAAATTTAAACATACATCTACTGTGTCACTCAGCCATTTCACTCCTAAGGATTAAGAGAAATTGGAGCATATGTTTACATAAAGACTTGTATGTGAATGTTCACTGCAGCTTTATTGATAATAGACAAAACTGAAAACAACCCAAATATTCATCAGCAGGTGATGGATAAATTGTGATATAACTTATTCAGTGGAATAATACTCTTTATATATTCTGGTCCATGACCTTTATTTGTTATGTGTTGAAATGTCTTCTTCCATTCTGTGGCTTATCCTAATATATTAGATTTTATTTTGTAAACAATATGATTTGGTTTTCTTTTTTAATTCAATCTGACACTTTATTTTTATTAGAACATTTTGCCCATTTACATTTAATGTAATTGCATATGTTATCTTACTATTTGCTTTTTCTTTTTGCCAAATGCTCTGTGTTCCTTTTTCTCTGATTTAGTTACTTTTTTTCGATTAAGTAGCTTTATTATTCCACTTTTCTCCTCTTCTGTTAGCTTGGAAGTTATATGCTCTTTTATTTTTCTTTTGTTAGTTACCTTAGACATTACTACAAAGACATGTTTTCAAAGTTTCATGTTCATTGATATTTTTACCCTTTTCTTGTATAATACGAGAGCTTAACAACTGTTAACTCCATGTAATCCTCTTCTGATTTGCATTATTGCTGTCAATTGTTTTAATTATTTATATATATCGAGACTCACAGATATTGTTGTTTTATCTAATCAATATTTATTTAGGTTTACTCATGTATTTATTATTTTTGTTACCTGTAGTATTTCCATTTGGAATCATTTTTCTTCCTGAAGAATAGCCTTTATTTAGTATTTTCTTCAATACATTTCTACTGGTGACGAATGATCTCAGTTTTTGTTGGTCTGAAAATGTTTTTCATGTTAATTTTATTTATTTTTATTTTTCTTATTTTTTTTTAAGGAAAACATCACAAATTAAATTTAAAGTCAGTTGATAAGGAACAAATTTAACACTCAAAGATAAACATCCTTAAAGCAAAAAGAACTCTTAAAAATGAATTAGAAAAATCTAAGCAGAAATTTGGTGAAAGACATGAGCAGATAAGTTACACAACCCAAAGAAACACATGTGGCTAATAAGAACATTCTAAGATGTTGTGGCCAAGAGCGTGGGGCTGGCCCTCAGCTCCTGTCTCAGGAACCCTGGTGGCTGGTTCTGTTGCTTGCCTCGTTGTGTGGGCAGGGGTGGGCTTGAGGCCCATGTCTCTCATCTCAAGAGCTCAGGCATCTGGCTCCATTGCTCCATAGAATAGGATTTTACACTCCTAAATGTACAGTTCTAGAAATATGTAGTTATGTTTATAGCTTTTTTGAATCTGTGGCTTATTTTCTTAGTTTTGGAAAATTCTCAGACATGATCTTTTCAAATGTGCTCCTGCCTATTCTCTTTCTTGTCCTTCTGAGACTCAAATTTCACATATATTAGACCATTTCATACTATCTTCTATGTTTTTTATCTACTTTCAATTCCATCCTTTTTTCTCTTTGTGATTCATTTTGGGTGTTTTATCCTGACCTAGCTTCTGGTTCACTATTCATCTGTGTTTAACTTGATTTTGGTTTTGATTATTATAGTTTTCTGGTCTAGAATTTCTTTTTAGCCTATTAGAATCTGCTATGCCTTTTTTATTGTATCTTAGAATTTTCTGTTGAAATTCTCAATTGTATCTTTTATTCTCTTGAACTAGGTATGTATCAGATAACACCAATGCTTGGAGCTCCTTTTGATGTGTTTCTAGTTTCTGTTGTTTCTTCTGGTTCTCCTTCATCTTATCTTTTCATGTGCCTGGATATTATTGATTGGGGGCTTTATCTTTTATTTGACAAATTATTTGGGGCCTATGGTGATATCTTCCTTTAGAAAGGAATTTGTTTTCTTCTGGCAGACACTTAACTGACTAGCAGTAAAGTCTTACTTAACCCAGTTTCAGGTATTGGATAATTAGAAGTTGGGCTGCTCTCTTCTGTAGTCTACTTCAGGATTTACCCGTACACCTATTACAGAGGGGCTGTCAATCTCACAGGACCCTCTTCTAGAATTGGCAGATACCCCAAGGGGAAAAGCAGGCACAAAATGACATGCTCACTTTTCTGGGTTGCCATTGTCCCTTAGGTCTTGGAAGGATAATTTTTCACTACTTTGTTAGTTTCCATATGCTTTTATGTGGGTGATTTTTATATCTAGCCTAGCTTTTAAAATTATCCTTATCAGGAGAATTGATTACAATTATCTAGTCTGCCATTACTGAAAGAGGACATTACCTTTCCTTTTGTTTTTCCTTCTTGGTTCAATCTTAGAACAATATTAACCCCAAAGTGTTTCTGTTTATATACCTGCATGGGTTCTACATACTCATATACCCCTCTATCATACCTTGTTATCATTCCCATGTCCACACAGATCAATCGATTATTTTCTAATGATATGTTAGGAATAATTCAGTACATGAATTAAATATTCTGCCAGAACACTTGTGATGTATCTTCTTATTTAAACTTTGTGTTCTTGGTGGCTTCCAGTCAAGATGGCAGAATAGATGGTCCCCAGTGTCACTCTCCCCCACAAATCAACCAATTTACAACTATTAAAAAGCAATGACAGCCAAGCTGGGGCTGCTAGAGCTCAGGGGAAGAGGAGGAGAGACCTACGGAGTGCATGAAGGCAGGAGAAGCCACAATGAGAGAAAGAACCACTCTGACTGTATAGAATCCCGGCTGTTTCCAGGCTGGAGCTGGTGAGTGCACCGAGCAGGAGCTGGCAAAAGCCGTAGCTGTGCCCTTCAGATGGAGTTGCTTGAAGGTGGCAGGGGAGAAGAGGGCCTTGGTGGCCCCCAGGCCAGCAAGACCACGAATAGGGTTCCCATGGAATCACATAGGAGCAAGGAGCCACAATAACTGAAAAAAGGGAGCCACTCAGAGGCCTGTGCCATGGAAATGTTTGGAGCACGGGTGGTGGGAGAGAGACGCCCACCGGGAGAACACTGGGGCACAGCAAAGACAGCTGATCTGCCCTCCAATCAGCACAGGACCACTCAGTGGAGACTGGTGAGTAATATAGAATTGCAGGGGGTGCAGTTTGCTGAAAAGACTCAGGCCCAGCCAGAGTTCCTACACAGCCCAGGTGCACTGGATCTCTGGAGTCCCAGAATACTTATAAAGTTGACCATTAAAACCTGAGCTGCACATAAAGCCTTCCCCAGGGAATCAGCAGCAAAGCAGCTATTTAGCTCAACCACAGAGCTCAAGTGCTGGTCCCCACAGGAAGTCCCCCCATTTTAGAAGTAAGCAAAGGACAACAAATTAGTTCCAGTGCAGAGTTGAAGTGCTAGGAACAGCAAATAATCCAACACAGAACTGAAAGAAGAAACAAAGTACCTGCAACCAGAGACAAAGTTTGATATTAACTAGTAAAGGTCTCATATCACCAGAGAACACCTACAAAACCTAGAAGGAACAGAAGTCCTCTGGGCTTGCAAAGCCAGGGAGGAAGAAGGGCTGGGGGGGCCTCAGCCGTGCCTCCAACACCTGCAACCAGTCAGGAGGGTGGGGGGGCCTCAGGCCTTAGCCACGCCCCCAATACCCACAACCAGCCCAGCGACTACCACTGAGCTGCTGCAGGAAGTACCCCAGGCTCTCCTGAGCCAGGGCGGTTGGGGGTGAGGGTTTCAGCCACACCCCTCTCACATTGGCACCCAGCCCAGCAATGACCAAGCCACCACTGGAAGCCCCCTGGTCTTCCATGCAGGAATGAGGGGGAGTTCCACATGCCTCAACCCCACTCCTCCTCCTTCCTCCTTCTGCCACCCTATTTCCCTCCCCTTTCCCCTCTCCCCCTCCCCATAACTGCTCTGCAACATCATCATAGAATGTTTAAAAAAAAAATTAATTAAAGAAAAAGAAAAACAAACTTTGAGTTCTTAAACTTTCTTATTTTGTTGGGTTGAAATTATGTTTATAATAGCAGTTCACTACTTTTGGTCTATATTTTCTCTATGGGCAATGTCATCCATATCCATCCTTTAAATATCATCTGTATAAATTTGCTTATTTATAGGCAAACATTTTCAGAGTATCAGATCTATATGTACAACTCCCTGTTTGTAATCTCTACTTGAACATTTTAAAGGCATCTCAAAGTCAACAAGTGCAAAATTGAGCTCATGGTATTTCCCCTGATACCCAGGCTTCCTCCATTGTCCCCTGTCCTAGTGTACCACTGTTATTCACTGTACTCATAATCCTGCTTTTTTTTTTCTGTCTCAAGTATTTCTTGAATCCATCCACCTCTCTCCAACCACCTACTTCCACCCTAGTCCAAGCTATTATGAGGGTTTGCTCAGATAAGTGTATTAGCTTTCCAAGTGATCCTCACCCCCTGCCTCCCTCTCATCCCATCCTACTTCACTCCTTTCTTTTTTTTTTATTTTTATTTTTTTTTCCTTTTTGTCTTTTTTCATGACCGGCAACGGATCGCAACCCTCAGTGTCGCGCCCGTACCGGACCGGGACCGGCAACGGAATCGCAACCCTCGGTGTTGTGCCCGCACCTCGCTCAGCCAGTGAGTGGCCGGTCTGTATGTGGGATCCGAACCCTCGGCGGGAGCGCCTCCATGCTCCCAAGCGGCACACTGTAGCAGTGCGCCACTGGGCTGGCCCATACTTCACTCCTTTCTGATTCATTTTCAACTTTATAGTCAGCATGGTTTTTCAAAGCATTTAAAATTACAATTTGAGTATTCTCTTGCTTACTGCATCTGAGGCCCTGCATAATTTGGGCTGTTTGTTTCACTGCCCTTCGCGCTTTGTGCTCTAGTTGCACTGATCTTTCAGTTCTTTGGTTCTACATGCTGCTTCTTACTTCTCAGTGCTGGGAATGCTTTCTTTCCTTCTCTTCTTGCCTTCTTATCTCTCTTTATCCTGCCTTTGTCTAGTTATTTCTCTGGCTTCACACAGATCAGTTGTTACTTCTCAGTGAAGCCCTCTCTGACACCCTGAAGGAGATCACCTGTTAGGTGCTCTGATGACATCTTGTACTTCTCATCCTTAGCTCTTATCACCATTTCAATTACAGAATTAACAGTGTTGATAAAACATAATCTGCATAAGGACAGGTACTTTGCTAGTCCGGCTTATTGCTAGGTCTCCAGCACTTAGCACAGTGCCTTGAACATAACTAAATGAATATTCGTTGAATGTTTAGTTGTATATAATCAGCAGGAGTCACTCAAAGGTAGAGAGCCATATCTTTGACTTTTTCTTCAATTTCCCAGAACACTTAGTATGATGCTGAACTTAGTAAATAACTTTGAATGAAATTAAAATTATATTATCTTCAGAATTAGATTTCCATTGGGCTACGTTAGAGAGAGATTAGGTTAACAAGTAAAAGTGTTGCGACTAGCTTGAAAAAAGCCTTATTTCCACTTGCTCATAGAAATTTTCCAGACTTCCCATTGCTGCTTTTTTCCCCACAAGAAAACAGTTTAGAATATTTTTTCAAAAAATATTTAAACAAATATTGCTATAATGGATCATTTGAAGTGGTTTATAGCTATCACATCCATTAAATAGATATTTCTTTGATAAGCACATCCTTTCTGTGCAAAGTTTTAAATTGCTTCTTATTTAGATTTTAAGCCTAAATCATGAAATTACCCATAATTTGAATTTATTATATGTGAAAATGACTTAGCAGAGTAGTCCAACTAGAAGCTCAGTTTCAAAACCATAGTCTTGAAATTTATTTATTTGTTTTGGTGGTCTTGTGATTTTGCATGGCAGGACATTTGATTGTACATTTACAATAGACATATAATAGTTGCTACTGGTTTTGGTATTTCCTTTATGGAGAGAGATCTTCAGGATATTCTTATGTGTACCTCCTCATGAACCTTGCTAATCACTGAAATACAGATTTTAAAAAGGATAAAACATATTCTTTTTTTACTCCTGTTTACTGTCTCCACTCTATTTTCCCTCTCAGATTTTGATTTTCAGTGTTCTCAACTAGTTCTCACCATCCTTTGTTTTAGTATGGAACGTGGCAATTAGGGAAAGGGAAAAGAATGAGGTATCATAGTTAATTGTTAAAGGTATCTTAGAGCTGACACGTTCCGATTATTCATATTTAACCCAGTTTTAAAGTCTTTTATAAACATAATAATTTTATAGTCAAAAGAGCTGTTCCCTGTTGTTGTTAATTACTGAAAATTCCCACATTTATGACCCTCAATACCCAAGATATTTTATATGTTCTACATCTTCAATATTTCAATATTTAAATCCCTATTATTTAATTGCAAAATAATCAGTGATATTATCTTTAAAAATACACAAACATACTTCATAATTTTGGAGTTCCTTTACCTTTTACTAGCACCATTCACTGTAAATGTGTTTTCCAGTTTTACCCAGTAAGATTGATTTCAGAATGTATGAATCCAAAATATTTGCTCTTTTGGAATAAGCCAATGATTAATTTACTGGTTCTCTATGTTGTGTATTGTAAAGAGAAATATCTTCTTGATAGATATAATGCAGGTTTATTGAAGACAGAGCTATTTCTCTCTCTGAGAGTAATGTATTATGTTGTTTTATAAAATGCTTTCTTGCACCATTCATGCTTATAACTAAAGAATGAATTTAAACACAGAAGTTTTCAGTACATTTTCCTTCCTTGAATGAGAGTAATTTTTAAATTTGGAAATGTACCATTAACTCATTTATAGAGTGTCTCATTTCATTTTTGAGGAATTCAAGTTTGGATGCCAGCCATATGATAGTATGTAAGAGGAATGGTAACTGGCATTAAGGCTTGCACTTAAGCAATAGAGGAATTTACTTTTCAGTGTCTTCCAAGGTCCATGAGGATGCACACTTATTTATCCAGAGAGTATGGATCTCACATATGTTTGTCCAGAGGGTGTGACTCTGTGGAGGAGAGCACTTATTGGTAAGTATCAAACTCTTATTGTATTGTTTCAGAAAAATATGTCTAGAAATCAACTGATTTTTAGCAGTGATAAAATCTCTTAGTCTGTGCTGGTTTCTTAACAGTGGACAGTCCCAGATGTTGAAGTCAGCACAACAAGAGAAAAAACCCAAATCCTGATAAGACTTGAGGATTTTTCGAAAATTAAATGCAAACTATTTGGGGCAAATGTTGCTGCGGGAGTCAAGACTAAGTAATACAGTAAGAAGATATGAAGTTGGAGACCTTCTCCTGTTCTTCTTTTGCATAAAGTTTGCATATGTAAAAACCAGGACTTTAATGACTTCACAAGGGGGCAGAATTGCATCTCTTGGACCTTAAAAGAGCAGACTCATGTGAACTGGAATGTACAATGTACAATTGTGATGTGGCCTTCACAATTTATTTCAATATTTCTTTGCAAAGCCATTTCTGTTTCTTAAAAGAAGCTGTGCCTTCTGAAACCTGTAAGTGATGTGTACTGGCCACATCAAACCTTTTAAAAGTGTTTTCCAAATCCAAAATTGTTAGTGTGGAGCAATTGTTTGTTTCGGAATCAGTAAAACAAGGGGGTAGGGGAGAGTTGATTTCAGAGTGCTTCTTTTGTCTGCTTTATGCCTTAACATTCCTTCCCTTTTTCTCTCAGCCAAGAACTCTTAAGATATGTAATTAGTTCAATAGTTGCGCATACTATTGGTTGAAAAAACTTATAAAATAATGTTTGTGCATGTGATACAAACATTTAGAACAAAACAAAAATCAACTACTCAAATATGTGATAGGTTTTCTGGGAATTAACCATAGCACATAAACATTTGCCACACAGATGTTGCTGACAGATCTCCCACACTACCACATGAAGGCTTAGAATTAATTTAAGCCATGCCTTCATCAATGATGAATGGAAGTACAGCATCAGTGAGGAAGAAGTCAGTGCTTCGGAGTGCTTTGGCATCTGGCAGCCAAGGGTTAAGTCTTAGAGTTGCTGGTTATTAGCTCACTAGCCTTCAGCAAAATCCTTCACTGCTCTGAGTCTGTTTCTTCTGCTGTAGAAATAAATATGCTATTTGCTAGCATAATCACTGGCAGTGGTGCCACTGTGCTGAATCAAGGAGTCTGGGTACATGGTCTAAATCATGGTTGCAGAGATGTTGCAGAAGAAGATAGCAGTAACATCTCCTTACAGACATGATAGGAAGAGGATTGAGAATGCATTTCTATATGAACCATTTTTGCTTTGCCTTCTGTCTAATTCTGCCAATCCCTAATCTTTAGGACCCACCTCAAAATCTCTTGAAGCCACCTTTTAGGAGATGTGGGAAATGTGTGAAGGGAGAGAGCATCAAGAGCAGAAAGCTTAGGTGAAAGGGTGAAAGACAAATTGTGGTGCAGGAATCTCAGATCCTTCTGCCCCTTCCTGTGCAGGTCATGAGTCAGGTAATTGAAAGAAGATTCTGGCAGCTTTAAGCAAGGTAGACATACTTTGTTCTTTAGATATGAGCTTCACAGACATGCTTTATTCTCAGACACGAGTTCTGGCTGTACTCCACTGACCCTCTATGCTCTGCCGACCTTCCAGGCTCTGGTGACCAGCAGTTCAGAGCAGTTATCTTAATACTTTTAGTATACAGTAGCAGCCACAAGCTAATTATTACATAATTACAACAATCATGCTGAATCAGTAAATGGGCACACATGTGCAATTATACTAGTCATAACTTATTTCTAATGAATGTGCTGAATCTTGCCCATTTGTAATAGGTGTGAGGTGAGAGATCCTGACTAAACTTTTTCTGCTTTCCTTATACAAACATCACCCAGCAATTATTCACTGAGTGTCTGCCTTGTCCTAGGAGTTGGGGCTAACAGTAGTGAAGAAACAGACAAAAGTCCTTGCAGTCATAAAGCTTGTTTTCTAGTTGTGGGAGATAGACCACAAACAAATGAATATATTGTGTGTTGGATGATGGTGATGAATAAATCTGTAAAGGGGGTAGTGAGAGCTGGGTAAGAGGGTAGTTTTCAGTTTTAAAATAAGGTCATTAGGGAAGACCTCATTGAAAAGGTGATATATGGGTAGAGGCTTGAAAGAGGTCAGGGAGTAAGCTATGGGGAAGTCTGGAAAAAGGGGGAATTGAGAACAGATCTTACATGTCATTAAAAGGATTTTGACTTTTCCTTTGAGTGAGATGGAAAGCAGCTGGAAAGTTTTTGAGCAGAACAGTGACATGATCAGACTTATTTCTTAAAAGAATCTCTGGCTGCTGTATAGAGAATAGATAGTAGAGGAGCAATGGTGGAATCAGGGACTAAAAGTTATTAGAGTAATTTAGGCTGCAGATGATGGTGATTTGGACTAGGGTGGTAGTGATGGAGATGACAAGTGGTCAGACTGTGGATCTGTGTTGAAGGTAGATCCGTCAGGATTTACTGTTCTTTTGGTTGGGGTGAGTGAGGGAATGAGAGGAGTTAAGGATGACCGAAAGTGTTTGGGCTGAGCAGCAGGGAGGGCAGAGTTGTCATTTACTATTTGCAGAGATGAAGAAGATGGGAGAGAAGATTAAGTAATAAAGTAAGAAGTAATACAGAGAAGAAGATGGAGAAACAGGTTCTGGGGAGAGATCAGTTAAGGTATGAACAAGATGAGATTCCTACTAGATATCTGTGGGCGCTGTAGAGAGGAGACAGTTGGATATACAATAGTCATCATTTAAATGCTCATTTTGCATAATAAGTTAAGTCACAAAAGTTCTGTTTAAATGACTTAAACCTCTATGAAGACAGTGCTATAATTCATATGTTATGCATCAGGAAATAATGCAGAAACATTAATTTGCCTAAATTTACAGATATGAAACTTTGTTTTATGTCTGTAAGTTCCATGTTGTTCTACTAACTTTACTGTATTAGTTAAGGCATTCAAAGAAAATTCCCATTATTGCCATACTTAATTGAACAAAGTAATACTTTTAGCTGCCTTTAATATTACACACACACACAAATACCCACACCCACACTCACACACACTTCTAGAGAAGTATAGGTACTATAATATCTTTGATGAGGCTTATTCAGGAAGTTTTTTTTTTGACTGCTGTGTTGAAAGCTAATATTCTAATGTACGTTTTAATTTTGAATATACTTTGAAAAATTTTTTAAATGGTGAATGGAGATGACTATGATATAATTAATTTTTAAATATATTATATTTTAGAAATTCTCTTTTAAAAACAGTTTACTTTGTGGTAATTTATGTTCTTATCAGTTGCTTAAAGAGAAAAATATATTTATATGCTTTTAAATGTATTTCTTTTTATAGTAGCATATATAATGTTTACTTTTTGAAGCAGAAGAATAAGTAATGAAAACATGTGATTGAGTTTAGACATTATCATTCTCGACAGGATGACAAACTGTACAATACAAATAGTAAAATAGAAATTGAAACCTATCAAAAATGCCTACTCTGTTGTTTAAAGGTTTATGTACTGTTTATAATTTTCATTCAATAAAGCAATGGAGTGTTATTTTATTTTATAAATTCCTAAGACATTTAAATTTTATGTGGTCCAATGAGCTAAATGATCAGGAATAGATTATTATCGTTTTCTTAAATAAAATGATAAGTAGTACATACCCTTAAAGGTCATATTTAGTAATTTTGTGAAATATGACAATGTTTGGTTTCTATAACCTTGAATTTCTGAAAATCATAACTTCTGACCTCTTATCTACATAAATAGCAAACTCTTTCTGATTATACAGGAAGTCCTGCATGTTGCAGGAGTGGAAATGCAGTTAACGGCCGCGGTATCATTTTTGACCATTCTACAGGAAGAATCAGTGTCAATTCATGCATATGCCCACTCCTTCCTCCAAGTCATTCTACTGCATCTGGAGCACAGGGATGCAGGTCAGGGGCCTGGCATGCTTAATTATATATTTATTTATTGTTTCTTGTATGTGGTCTTGATGTTATTTGAAGCCTGTTAGCCTGATGAGGATAACTGAATGAGGACATGCTGCCCAAGTGTTGAGTGGTGGTATGACTTAAATCAGCCATGGCTGTCTCCTTACAAAAACCACAAAGTTCACTATCCTTGAAAGTTGAAAACTTATGTTTTGTGCTTTTTTCTTGGATTTTTTTTCTTTTATGACATTTATGTTTATAGTATTATTGACTGCAAGAAAGCACACCTTGGGTTAAAGATATCCTCCCAGTATTATGTTTTAAAATAAAAATTTTTGTAGATGTTGGCTAAGACAAAACCTAGAGAAACTTCTTAGAATAGTAATAAAAACAATTATTCCCATTTTACCATTAAATGCTGTTGTAACTGTTAATGACTGAGTTGACACTGAATTTGTAAATAAGACTTTTAATTTATCATGTTATGGCTGTGTCACTCAGGTGTCAGCAATGCATGGCTGGAAACTCTTCTGTCTGTGATAGAAGTATTGCCAAAAGAAACCCTAAGGCATGAGGTAATACTTTTTTTTTTTTTTTTGGGTAAATATTAATAAGTAAGTCATTGTAAGGTTTTTTGTCAAAATTTTTTTTAAAAAAGGAATAAAGTTGTTTCCCATTCTGAAAGTAATACAGAAAATAGAAAAAAAAAATAATTCATCGTTCTGTACTTGGCCACTTTTAAGATTTTGGTGTATTTCCTATCATATTTCCCTCTACATATGATTGCTGCTTGCTATATTCATGATTATATTGAAATTACATATGGTTGTTTTTCACTTAGCATTATTTTTCTATATTATTTTAAATTCATTTGGTAGTAGCTGCAAAATATGTTACTTGTTAAACATTTAAGCCTGTTTACAGACTTAAATTTTACAATTAAAATAAGCATTAAGGAACATCTCTGTAGCAGCTTTTCTGTTTTTCAGGTAATTTCTTTAACTATAACTTCCAAAAATATGAAATAACTAGGTCAGATGGCACTACTATTCTTAAGCTGTTGGCCAACAATATGTGAAAATGCTGTTTCACTGGCCTTTTATCAGTGACAGTGTTCCAATTTAATTTGATGGGGCAAAAATAGAATTACATTTTAGTTGGAATTTTTAAATTCTTATGCTGTTAAGTATTTTCTCGTACATTTATTTTACTTCTATTTATTCTTTTGGAGTTGTCTGATTCTAACCTTTGGGCACTGTTTATACATACCATTTACCCATTAAGATTGCCAGTTCTCTGTTATACCTGCAAATGTTATTGCAAATATTATTTCCAATTTGTTATTTGCCTTTTAATTTTCAACACTGTTCAATATACCCTTCAGTAAAACTTTTAAGTGAATTAAGATGAGAGAATAGGAAAAACAGAAAGGAAATTCATCCACTAATGAAATGCTCTTACATTATATGAACATTATCTCTTTCTGTATTTCTTTTAAAACAGGTCATGGTTGAAAAAACCAGTTATCAATGAAATGTCTTCTATTTATTTCATTAAATGTTTTTGTTCTTTCTTTGTCCTCATACAGTTTATAGTTTTATCACAATGCCAATATACTTGCTTGAAAATGGGAAGGTTTCTCAAGTTATAAGGATGTTTGTATACTTGATGCCAAACATCTAAATGATTACACATATTTAAGTGCATAACATAACATAGACACTTTTATGTTTTTTGAAGAGTGATATGCAGTAGAATACAGTTTTTACTCTAGAACGCCATATATTATTTAACATGTGATTTTTCAGATTTTAGTTTAATTTAATTTCACATTAATTTATTTACTTGAATATTTTATTTTATTTTTTGGCAGCTAGCCAGTAAGGGGATCCAAACCTTTGACTTTGTTGTTGCCAGTCGCACGCTCTCTCAAAGGAGCTAACTGGCCAGTTGTCACTTTTAAATTGTGTTTGTCACTATGCATTCAGTAGAATTTATTTGAAACTAATGTTTTCCGTCCCATTAGGATAAATATAAAAAATTAATCTGTATGGAATAAAATAAATTTTAGAGTGTCTGTAAGTACTTTGCTTTTCTCTTTTGAAAATTCATATTTCAAAATTGTACTTCATATGCATACAGATCATTGCAGAATTCACCATAAGCTTTGCTTTAATTTTTGTTCCCAATTGTCTTTAATTGTATAATTTATCATCATCTTTATTTTACTAACCCAGAAAACAAACAAGGTGATCCAGGTTATGAACAATCATGTACCTCAAATTGTAATTCAGGTTCTTTAAAAATATTTAGAACATTAAGATACTATTTGTAGAAAATAGCTGACATTAGTGCCAAGAATGTAGAGGACTTTGTGAATTTGTTCTCTAAATCTTTTCTCTTTAGATTTTGAATCCACTTGTTTCCAAGGCACAACTTTCCCAAACAGTCCAGTCTCGTTTAGTTAGTTGTAAAATTTTAGGAAAATTGACCAACAAATTTGATGCCCATACGTGAGTATTTGTATATAATCTTCTATTTTTATTAAATCGATTTAAAATATTAGGGACTGTATGATTAACAATTAGATTTGTATTATTTCATACTGCATACAAGTTTAGCTATTTTAACTTTATAGAATTTTCAGACAGATGTCTACTACTTATTAAGATGCATTTCTTCTCAGTCTCAGAGCTTTTCTAAATCAATAAGGTTAACTTTTTTCTATTGCCCATCTTGGTCTTCCCTGTCTCATACCTAGTGTACTTTTGAGGATAAAATGGCATTATCTTATAGACTTCCAAAACTAGTAAACATGACATAAAAATGGAATTTCTACTTTTTTATGTTATTGTTATAAATTCATTGTTTTGAATAATTTATCTTGTTTCAAGGTTGTACGAAGCTTGCTTATAATTCATTTGCTGCTCTCTGTCCAGATGATAAATACCAAGTGGAAAGAATGGAATGTTGTATAATTGTGACACAGACTGAAATATAAAGTTGAAGAATATTTTGGTTGACGGTTGCTAGAATCAGATATTTCACGGCTACCACCTTTTATCTTAGCTATAGACATTTAACTCATTTAACTGCTAATCCAAAATTAACCATTATTTTAAGAAGACTCTGTCATATACATAATTTACAAGTAGCTGACGATAACACCCAAATTTAATAACATAAGTAAAAATACATTGTATACCATTAAGCTTGCAGAGGGAGAGAACATTCCTAGGGCTGTAAAGTGGGGTGGGGGGACAAGGGGGAGAGAGGGAGGTTGGGGATAATTGGGTGGGGGGCCCAGGGTATAAATGTGATTTGTGGTAATGGGTATGCTGCCGGGATAAATCTAGCCCTCACATCATGGGCATGAAGGGTGACAGTCAGCTTTGTATCTCATTAATATTCATAACCAATAAATAACAAAAACAAAAACATAAAGCTTTATATTAAAGTGTATTTGTTATTATTAAGGTAAGTTAAGATTTTGATGATAATTGTTTGAAAATAGTAATTATTCTGATCACTCACCCATTTGCATGTTTCTTTCCTCCTTTCCCTTAGTATTACGAGAGAAATACTTCCCTTGGTAAAATCACTCTGTCAAGATGTAGAATATGAAGTTCGATCTTGTATGTGTCGGCAATTAGAAAATATAGCTCAGGGCATTGGGTAAGTTTACTTTCAATTCCTTATGCCATATCTTATTTCTAGATTGCCAGACAAGCATATCCTGTTCCTATATTCCATGAAAGCGTGCTATTCAAAGGCTACACTTTATGTGCTCTTTAAAAATGATCATAACAAGTACCTCCTGATTGGACTAAAAGGGATAAAAAAGAATATGCTTAGCATGGTGTTAGGCATTCAATTAATGTTAGTTTCTTTGCTTTTCACCATAGTTACCTGATTAGTTCCAAATGCCTAGATCCAGGAAAGGAAAATGTCCCAATATGAACCAGGCTTGGAATAGAGTTGTAGCATTTTGTTTGGCTGGTTATTCTTTGGCTGTATTATTGGGTCATTTCAAATGGGATCACTCTAATGGAAGTCTTTCTGTGTCTCTGTGTGACTCCAGGCTTCCACTCTCTGCTTTGTTGCGCTCCTTGCCCTTTGAATGTGTGAAGCTCAGAAAGGAGAGACATAGGGAAGCCAGTCTCTTCTCTTCACCCCCCAAAATGGACCTCATGTCAAGCTATAAGTATGATATTAAAGCGAGTCTTATCCAAAATCCATCTTGGGTTTTTTTTTTTTTTAAAAGGATTCTAAATTGGTACAAAAAACATTGGAGCCTCTCATTTTTAGTAGAGGTTGCACTGGTTTTTCATTTCACAGGCAAGGATAATCAGGTTATAGCCATTTGTACCATTTTTAGTTTCTTAAAATAATCTTTGCAAGTATTTAATACTTTGGGAAAGCTTTAGAATGTTATACAGACTCAGGGTATAGCAGTGTACTCTGTCCTGTGTTCCCTCTTGCTAAGTAGGGTTTAAGTGTTGTGTTGGAATCTTAACGCTTCAACAGAGTATTCAATTCCCTTATTTCGATCTCAGAATCGTCTTTCTGATGGGTCTTCTAAGTATAGGTGACTCTCTTTGGATCATTGTGGACCATAATTAATTCAATCTTGCTCAGATCTGTATTAATCTACCAGGATCAGAACTTGTTACGAGAACATACTGCTGTTCCAATCACTCTGTCAGGATGTAGAATATGCATTTTATTTTTTGCCATATGACATTTTGCCACTGTCAAAAATGGGTGGGTTAAGTGTTTTCAAATTAGTCTTCTGAAAATTAATATAGGATTATTGCTTATGATTAATTTATAAAAGTAAAATTAGAAAGAGCCTACCTAGCTTGTTAAATTAGGATCCTCTTAAGAAACAAATTTGCTTGATTTTATGCATATTTATTTAATTTTGAGTTCTTATGTTCTATTATGTCATATTATGATAGCTGAAAACTACTAATACCTGATCCATACTTTTTCATAAATACATTAAAAAAACAGAGAGATACACAGTTTTTTTCTTTTTTTTTCTTTTGTCAATATACAATGTAGTTAGTTATTGTGTCCCATCACCAAAACCTCCCTCCCTCCTCCCTCTCCCCCCTCCCACCGAGATGTGTCCCCTCCATTTTCTCGTTGTAAGAGCTTCAAATGTGGTTATTAAATCTTCCTCTCCCCTCCACCCCGGTTTTTTTTTTTTTTTTGTGTGGGTGTTTGGGGGGGGATTATTTTGTTTGTTTTTCTTTTTTTTTTTTTTTTTTTTTTTAGCTCCCACCAATAAGTGAGAACATGTGGTATTTCTTTTTCTCTGCCTGACTCGTTTCACTCAGTATTATTCTTTCAAGGTCCATCCATGTTGTTGCAAATGGCAGTATTTCATTTGTTTTTATAGCTGAGTAGTATTCCATTGTGTAGATATACCACATTTTCTGTATCCACTCATCCGATGATGGACATTTGGGCTGATTCCTGCTCTTGGCTATTGTGAAGAGTGCTGCAATGAACATTGGGAAACAAGTGTACCTTCGACTTGATGATTTCCATTCCTTTGGGTATATTCCCAGCAGTGGGATAGCTGGGTCGTATGGTAGATCTATCTTCAGCTGTTTGAGGAACCTCCAAACCATTTTCCATAGGGGTTGCACCATTTTGCATTCCCACCAACAATGTATGAGAGTTCCTTTTTCTCCGCAACCTCGCCAGCATTTATCTTTCAGCGTCTTTTGGATTTTGGCCATCCTAACTGGGGTGAGATGGTATCTCAGTGTGGTTTTGATTTGCATTTCCCGGATGCTGAGTGATGTTGAGCATTTTTTCATATGACTGTTGGCCGATTGTATATAAAAAAAAAGACAGTTTTTTTCTTTCAGTATTGGAGATTAGGAATATTGTTAAGATCTCATATCTACCACCAGGAATTTTCTACAGTCAAGTCTAGGTGAAGCCGTGAGATAGGTGAAAGGAATTTGGAAAAGATTAGTTTAGAGATTGTTACTGATTTGACAGAGAGCAGGCACCCTACTACTGCACTGGGAGTCACGTTCTAAGGCACCTGGGAATGGGAAGTGCTAGGAAGAAGTCTGTTAACAGTTCAGACTGGGGCTTGTGATTTTCTATTTGCTATTGCTGGCAAGGGAAGAATTACTCCTTTAAGCAGAAATATGCACTATTACTCGCTAGTAAGATGATCAGGAAGCAAAATTAAGAGATTCTTCTCCAGGTAGAATACCCATATTAAATAAAAGCTGAAAAACACTAGAAAGCTAACTGTGGATTACTAGCCTAGGATCAAAGAGGGTAATTCTTAGGATAATCAGATTGATAATGAATAGTGAATTAAGAAGAGGTCACAGGGCTGGCTGGTTGGCTTAGTTGGTTACAGCACTGTCTAGGGTTTGGATCTCTGTACCGGCCAGCCATCAAAAAAAAAAAAAAAAGTTCACATTCATTACAGTAAAACAACAGTACTAATAAAACTCTCCTTGTTGGGATGACTAAAGAGAAAGAAAATAAAAAAAGAAACAAACATGCGATCTGCAAAAAGATCCTTCAGTGATAGAGGAGAAGAACATACAGCACTCAAATTGCAAAGGAAGAACATACTTTTGAAAAAAGTCGATCAAACTTCTAGTTCTGGTAATATGGCAAACAAGATAACCTTAAAGTCCTCCTATTATAATATCATTCATGATGAAAACTTGTAGAAAGCCAGGGGTGAAGGGAACTTCCTCAATCTGATGAAGGGCATGTATGAAAAACTACAGCTAACCTCATTCTTAATGGTAAACATTGAATGCTTTTACCATAAGTTCAGAACTAGTCAAGGATGTCTGCTTTCATCACTTCTACTCAACTGGAGGTTTTAGCCACTGAAGGAAGGCAAGAAAACAAAAATTTAAAAGGCCTAAAGATCTGAATGGAAGAAGTAAAACAATTTCTATTTGTAGATGCCATCACTATTTACATAGAAAATTCTCAGTAATTTACAAAACAACTATTATAACTAATACATAGATTTAAGGAGGTTTCAGGATACCTGGTTAATATACAAAAATCAATTATATTTTTCAGAGGGTCCTGGAAAAATTGAATTAAAAGATAGTATGAATCCTTCCATGAACTTCTTGAAGACCCCTCATATATATTAGTAGAAGATATTCAGAAAATGAAAGTCTTAAAATTTCATTTATAATAAATTTTTAAAAAGATGTTCAAAACCTCTACACTGAAAAACTACAGAAAAGTGTTGAGAGAAATTTTTAAAAAACAAAGAGATGTATACCATATTTATGGATTGGAAGACTTCAATATTTTCAATATTATTAAAATATCAGTTCTTTCCAATTTGATCTAGCAATTCAGTGCAATCCCAGTCAAAATTGGGCTGTAGTGTAGAAAAGCTGATTCTAAAATTTATATGGGACTGCAAACGACCTACAATAGCCAAGTAATTTAAAAGAAAGATGAAGGGCTTACATTACCTGATTTCAAGACTTACAAGAAAACTATATGATCAAAAGACTGTAATGTTGGTGCAAAGGATGGACATATAGATCAATGGAACAGAAGAGAAAGGTCAGAAATAGATCCACACCATATGTGGTCAACTGATTTTCAATAAAGTGCCAGAGCAATTTAATAAGGGAAAGAAAGTCCTTTAAAAACACTGTACCGGACTAACTGGATATTTATAAGTGAAAAAAAAAGAACATTGATCATCACTTCACATCATACATAAAGACTAACTTGAAATCTTCCATAAACCTAAACATGAAAACTAAAACTCTAAAACTCCTTGAAGAAAATACAGGAGAACATCTTTATGACTTTGGGGTAGGCAAGGATTATTTAGATAAAAATCACAAACCATAAAATAAAAATGTGATAAATTAGACTTTGTCCAAGAAAAACTTTTGCTCTCCAAAACAAAAGGAGAATCCCAGATGGAAAAACTATTCACAGTACTTATATCAGACAAATGACTTGTATCCAGAATATATAAAGAACTTTTACAACTCAATAACACAGAACTCTTACAAACAACCCAGTTAAGAAATGAGCAGTACATTTGAGCTGACTTGTCACAAAAGGAGATATAACACATTGACTGAAAAGCACATGGGAAGATATTCAGCATTATTAATCATAAAGGGAAATACAAGTTAAAACCATAATGAGATACTACTGCACATTCTTTAGAATGACTAAACTAAAATGCCTGTCAACACCAAGTGTTGATGAGGATTTAGAGCAATTAGACCTTTCATTCACTGCTGGTGAGAATGTAAAATGGTTAAGCTGCTTTGGAAAACTGATTGGCATTTACCAAAAAGTTAAACATATATCTACTGTGCGACTCAGCCATTCCATTTCTAAGTATTTATCCAAGATAAATGGAAATATATATCCACACCAACAATTGCACACACATATTTATAGCAGCTTTATTTGTGATAGGCAAAACTGAAACAATCTGAATGTCTCTCAACAGGTGAGTGGATAAACAAAATAAATATGGTATGTCCATAAATGGAATACTGTTCAACAATAAAAAGGAATGAAATGCTGATTATATATGCAATACTATAGCATGGGTAAATCTAAGGGAAAGAAGCCAGGCACAAAAGAATATATATACTGTATGATAAATGCAAACAGATAGTTACAAAAAGCAGATCCATCCTCCGTCAGACAGATTGTGGAATCTTCTGGGAATGGTGGAAGTGTTCTGTATCTTGGATATGGTGGTAGTTTACCAGGCGTTTCACTGTTGTTGGAAATCATAAGTAAGTGTGCACTTTAAATGCGATTTACTTTACCCACAATAAAATTGTATTTAATGCCATTTAAATTATATAGCTAACAACCAAGAAAACAAAACAAAAAACCAAAAATAAAATCAATAGATAAAATTAAAAAACCGTCTACTTATTTTCAGAAAAATTCTAGAAAACCTCCCTGTTGTAAAATGAGACTGAAAATTGATGATGGGACATGCTGACCTGAAAAAGTTTCTGAGGAAGAAAAAACTTTAAAATCTAGTTAAAATTAAGAAACATTAAAAATGGAATAGAAAAATTCAAGTGATTATAGTAAACAGTTAAGCACTGGTTAAAAACTATAGTTAATCAGTGATTCTGAGCCTTGTCAGAGTTCAGGACAAAAGGATAAACATGTGAAATTGTTCAGAGACAAGATATTAGAAATGTGGTAAAAGGAAAAGTGATCTATAACATGAACAGCTGATATTCATCATGAAGTGATCACATCATATGGCAGAGATGCAAGAACTAGAGACAAAGCAGAAGAAAATTTCCTTCAAGGCCTGAATCTGAATATTAAAAAATTCATAAAATACTAGACAAACTTAATCAGAAAAGTCAGTACCTTTACATTTTATGTTGATATTTTTGAATCTTAGTGAGAAAATGCTTAGTAGACACATGTGGCTATCCTATTGGACAGTGCAAATTATAAACATTTCTATCATTGTAGGAAGTTCTAATTGACTGCATTGTCTTAGAGTCTTTGAGCTTTGCCCTGAATTTTTGTTTTTTGGTTTTCTGCAGCTCGTATTGACTTTCTTGGACTCTATCAACATCTTATTTCAATTATAATTCATACCATCTTTTATCTTATATCCAAGAAAGCTGGCCACATCATGAGCTCCCCCCCTTTCAGAGCATGTGTCATTGTAATGACATCTAATGAGGAATAAGCAGAAACAAAGTGTTAAATGAGAACTATTTGTGATTGTATAATAAATATTATATATTTCCTAAAAGCATTTATATTGTTTCATTTTTTCGAATTGAGCATCCAGTGACATATCATTCTTCTGTATAGAAATTAGTTATTGCAATATCATGTTTTACATGAATGGAAAAATAATTTATGCCCTGAAATCTAGTAAAAAGATTTTGTTTGGATTTCTCCAGTTACGGCTAAGTTTTTCTAATTAGTCCAGATCATTTGCTGAAGTTGCTTAAAATGGAAAACTGTGTTACAATTTATAAAGTTTAATATAAACTATTAGTCATCAAGATGTGTGTAGGTAGTGATATTATGCTGGGGGGGGAATGGAATTGGTTAAAATAATTAAGAAACTACTATTAATGTTTTTTTCCCTCTTGGTATATTTATGTTAGAGTTTGGGTTAGATCAATAATAAGTGGTTACATTATCATGTCCATGTAAAAGCTATTCCCAGCAGTGCCATGTTTCTTATGTTTATGTCATGCTTTCTCAACCAGACTGCAAGCTTCTGGAGAGCAGGAACAGCATCTTTATGATTTTTCATATTTTCTGCAGTACCTAGTCTAGTTACTTGTTTTCAGTAAGTTCTTACTACAGAGTTATTGATTTGATTTATTTTCTTCTGTTGCTTATTGTGCAGGACAGAACTTACAAAAAGCATGGTGCTCCCTGAGTTGATAGAACTCTCTAGGGATGAAGGCAGCAGTGTGCGACTTGCAGCCTTTGAAACTCTGGTAAATCTGCTTGACATATTTGATACAGGTAAATCTTTATGTGCACACATCTTTGCTTCTGCAAGCAGTGTTTTTCCATATCTTTTGTATCATTAATAAGAAGTAAAGGTAAATTCATAATTTCTTATGTTAAGTTTTATGATTAATGTTAAGCCTCCCTTCCTCTCTCTTTTTTAATGACTTTTTTTCTTTTGGTGTTTTCTCTGCTTCCACTTTAGCCTCATTGCATCCAGTGTTGCTACATATTCCATACTTCTTTCTTTTTCTGTCATCAAAATTTAACTGACTTATGTATAGGCCTAAGAATTTAGCTTGGTAATTAGCCTTTAAATTTTTCAACTTGTCGACATTAAGACAGATCTTGGCTGAAAGAATGTCTGAATGAATTTCCTCTCCTTAATAATATTTTAATGCTAGAAATCTCATGGCATTGAGGGGAGAAATTTGGGATGGGGTATTTGAATGGGAATTTAATGTTATGCAAATCAATTCACAAAGATAATTAGCTGCTCTCCTCAGTATATGACTAGACTCTTAACTAATGCTGGACATTTGTCAGTAAACATGAACCATTTGGATAGGGTGAAATTTGGAGGGGTAAATGTCAAGTACTTAGGTGCAAAACTCCATTGTGTAATTGTATTACATTTACTTGGATTACCAACATTTTATCTGATCTAGGAGAGTCTCTTAAAGATGATTGCAATGTGAACCATAGTTGTATGTGGATGTGAATCATTTAGGCAACATGACGAACCAGAGGAGTAAAAACTGTAATACATGATAAGTGAATGACTGAATCTCTTTGCCCCTAATGATGGGGCACCCCTAGGTTCCGGACTAGAAACACATCTTTGATCTCTTTCCCTTCACTGCCTCACAGTCTGTTATCACAGATGTGGGCCTCATTCATGTTCATGGCTTGATTTCCTACCATTTTTCCCCATTCTTCTTGTATCTGATGCTCCAGTCCTAATTGCTGTTATCAGATTCTTTCACACATCTAGCCTTTCCTCACAGTCTTTTCTCTGCTTCGAGTTGGAAGATTTTTGCTTTTATACCTGGGCTAGGAGGGAGCGATTAAAGGCCCCTCTTCAAGTGGTACATTCAAAGTGTCAAATAAAGTGTTTGGACCAAAGCAGAGAAAAAGCCTTACAAGTGCTGGGGTAGAGAGATGACTGTGTCACGTCTCAGTTAAGCTAGCAATGAATTTTCTTTTACAATATGGGTGTAAATAATATGCCTTGATTAGTGCATTCATTTTCACCCATGTTAATTGTATATTCAGTGCTGTTACTTATTGTCAACACTTCATTTGCTTTTCTTCTAATATTACTGATGAAAGTTTGGCTCCTCGCCCCACAACATATAAATTTTTTATACTTGTTGTTCCCTTCCTTCTGTTTTTCTCTTAGCCAACTTCTCTTCCTCTTTAGTGTCCAGTTTGAATAAAATTTCCTCTCTGATATCTTTCCAAACTCTTTATACCAGGGGTTGGCAAGTTATGGCCTATAGGCCAAATCTGGCCTGTCACCTGTTTTTGTAAATAAAGTTTATAGGAACAGAGCCATGCTCATTTGTTTATGTATTTTCTGTGGCTGTTTTTGTGGTACAGTGACAGAGTTGACTAGTTGGGACAGATAGCCTGCCAAGTGTAGAACATTTACAAAAACATTTGCAGACCCCTGCCTCATACCAGCTATTGAAACAGTGATCACGTTATCTTATATTTTTCGTGTTTGGCTTCTTTGCTGGTTTGAGTTTCTCAAGTTCAGAGACCATTTATTATTCATCTTTCTGCTTCTGCTACTTAGCATATGCTTATTCTGTAAGAAATTCAATAGATGTTGAATGATAATTAATAAAAACAGTAGATGTGGTGCTGAAATGTGATAATAGTAACAGTAATAGCAATGATACTGATAAGCCTGTTATAGCATTTTACTTAGTATTGTCAGACTCTTAATAAAGTAGTGATCCATTTCTGAAAGTTTAAGTGAAATGTGGGAAATTTGGAGAGTATTTAGAATTGAGACTTAAATATTGCTAATATATCAAAAACGTATGACCTAAGCAGATGTACTCAAAGAATTGATTAACTTTTAAAGAAGAGTCATCTAAGAAGTAAAAGTGATGAAACTCAATATACAGGACATATTATAAGCTGATTTAATTTTAATAAAAAATGAAATGGTAAAATGGGCTTAAGGTGCAGCATGGTATGAGATATATGTAGAAGAGAATAAGAAGTTTCCTGTGCCTCCTGCTCATCTATTTATACGAGGGGTGTTAGAATTCTTTTAGTTATTCAGACTCAAAACCCTGATCACCTTAGCTTTGTAATTTGTACTCAGTCTTTCTTTATATTCTATTCCCTATGGCCCACAGTATGAAGTCCAAGTCCCTTTGCATGACATTAAACTTTCTGATAATTTCAACCCTCATCTTATCCCTTCTTTACCACCCAGTTCCATTATCATTGTTTTTAGATATTTTCTATTACTATGAAGCTAACATAGTAATTTTTCTTTCTGGAATTTGTGTATGTGTATTAGTGTCCACATGTGCAGTGTGGTTAACTGGATCTAAAATGTATATTATTTTGTTTTGTTTTCCAGATGACAGAAGTCAAACTATACTTCCCTTAGTGAAATCATTTTGTGAAAAATCTTTCAAAGCAGATGAATCAATTCTTATTTCTTTATCTTTCTATTTAGGAAAACTGTGCCATGGACTATATGGTATGATATATCCCAAGAATTTCAAGATTGTAGATAATTTTTCCCTTTTTTTTTTACCTTAGCCATTAAACTTTAGCTCTTAGTTGTAAAATCTATTTTTTAAATGTATAAAATCTTATGAGTTCTTAGAATTTTGATAGCATAATTTAGAGCACATTTGAAAATAACTCTTTCACTAATAGAAAACCTATTTGGAAGAACAATGACAGAGTGAAAGAAGCATAGCCCTTTAAATTTTTTAGTATTTTATACTTATGTATTAATTGGTATGTGATAATATAGACACTCTGGTGGATTAACTTTTGGTGCATAGTAAGTATATTCTTCTTAACCATTTGTTGAATAATTAATATTATGTGAGAAATTCAGCTTCAGATAATATTCATAACTCTTGGAATTTTGAACACACAAGGGTACTTCAAAAAGTTTGTGGAAAAATAGAATTAAAAGATAATATGAATCTTTCCATGAACTTTTTGAAGTAACTGTGTATTACTTAGTAAAAGGGATGGCCCGGAGTCGCAAAGAATTACACCAAGAGACAGATACTCAGCCAGAATGTATATTGGAGGGCTTCAGGGGCGAGCGGGTGGGCTGTCCTCTTGAAGCGGGAGCAGCTGCATGCAGAACTAGGGAGTGCCTTATATATCCTAATAGATTGAGCTGTCTCATTGTCATTGGACGAGAGGACAGAGCAAGAGTTTAAGCTGAGCTGGGACTTTCCTATAGGTGGGGAAAATCACGTGTGTGGGAAGGTGACATGGCGGTGAGGGAGAAGCAGGAGAGGGGGTCTTTTGTGGTTCTTGGAAAATGTGACATTTTCTGTAGCCATTTTGGGTGTTCTTCCTGTCCACCTGCCACCATTTTAGACTGACATTGGTCATAACATAATTGGCTAACACTTAGTTCTTAGCTTACTATAACAATGTGAGAATTAAGTTATACCCATCTAGGATAGTGATACATTTTCTTTATGTGGATTGTAACTTTTCTTTATGTGGATTGTAGACATTTAGTAGACTGTTTAAAAAATGTATTGCAATATTCTTGTATAATGAGTTCCTAGCTCCCCAAGATAGTTAATGAATGTGGAATCATTCCATTCGTTAAAAATATTTTGAATTCTCTTTGCCATCTTTCAGATTCTATTTTTAAGCTCCTTTTTTACAGACACATACACATCTTTTCTGCAGGCAGTTTTAGAATATTTCCCATAAGTAAATAGCAATATGTATAAATAGCCACAATATTATCATCATAGCAACTAGTTAGTAGTGGTCTACAATATGATACATACTGCAGAAATTAATACAGGCATAATTCCTGTATTATATAGTTCATACTTTTGAAATTAAAATTAAAATATTATTAAAATTAACATAAGGTGAAACAACCTGTTAGATTTCTTCATAATAGTTACTGTTTCCTCCTTGCTTTTATTTATGAACTATCTGTAACCATTTAGTTAAATATTTGGTTCCAATTATATTTTTATTGTACTTCGATTTTCTCTTTTTAATTTTTGTTTTCAAATGAAATGTTGAACAAAGGTTTTTACATTTGTTTTAGGAATTTTTACTCCAGATCAACACTTGAGATTTTTGGAGTTTTATAAGAAACTTTGTACATTGGGTTTGCAACAAGAAAATGGACACAATGAAAACCAGATTCCCCCCCAAATCCTAGAGCAGGAGAAGAAATATATTTCAGTACGGAAGAACTGTGCTTATAACTTTCCGGTAATAAATCATGTGTTTATGTTTACTGAGCATTTCAGTTATAACCTGTTTTAAAATATGTGCATAGATAACATTAAAAACATTGCCATTTTTGAACTTGCTGCTTATCATTAAGTCTAGTATGTGTAGTAGGTACTGAGTAAATATTTGTGAAAGTGTATTTCTCTCCTTGTATAAATCAGAATTATGTGCATGCATTTGGATCTTCCAAATATGATTTCTAATTAAATTACAATTCAGAAGACATGATTTCAATTTAAGTGAAATGATTGTAGTATTAGGTATTGGTGCATGTTTTACTCTCCTTCCCACTCACCTTCCCCTTTCAATCCGCTAGGCCATGATTGTTTTCGTTGATCCTAAAAACTTCCACATGGAACTGTATCCTACATTCTTCTGCCTTTGTCATGACCCTGAAGTACCCGTCAGAAACACTATTGCTATTTGCTTTTATGAAGTAAGTCTGAAGAATTGATACCACTTTACATTGTTGTTAATTGTACCTATGTGTACCAGATGCTTTTTTTGATATTTGTATACTTCTGTTGATAAATTTATTTTAAGATATAGGCTGCATATCTCTTTCATGATCTAGTCCTAAATCTTGTTTTAAAATTCCCATAATTCACTTCTCTTTCATTATGTTTATGGAATCTATTTACATAAATACATTATATTTATTTATTCATTTATTAACCCGTTTGTTCAGTGTATCTATACTAAATGCTTTCTTTAAGCCAGGCATTGTGGTAGATATGCGTGTTGCAAATTTGGAAGTAAAATTAGCTTTTTTATGCTTTATAATAATGATGCTTGTACCTAAACTTAAGCACTTGAGAACAAATAGAATTGAGAGACAAATTATTTAAATTTATTGTTTTTACTGCAAATGGATGATGTTTAATGAGCATAGCTTTTAGATATAGCTATTACAACTCTCCATAAACTAAGAGCAGGAGTGAATTTAAACTTTTATGATAAATGTAATTAACTTTTAAACCTTTGAGGTTGAAATTTGGAGTATGTTTCTTGGCTAATCCCAATAAACACTTGTATGCTATAGTTGCAGTAAACACATATAAGCTATAAACTTGTCAATTTCAAAGCTATTACTTAAAAATTTCTTTATAGGTGGCATAATGTTTCCTTTCTTTATAAGTGTTATAGTACATTCTTATTCTCAGTGAGAACATTTCATCCTCTTCCTTGCACTATGTTCTTGTGTCAGAGTATTGCTAGATTATCTAAAAATGTGCAGGATATACACAGCATCATTATAAATGTTAATTAAGATTCTTTTGGCTGTTGGGTGATAGTATATGCTTCATTAAAATAACAATTCCGGTATGAATGAAATATATGTTCATTGTACAAAATCTAGGAAATATTCCCTTTAAATGGTACAGTTATTTAAAATAATTTCAGTGTTACACAATTGAGTCATCTTTGTAAATATACATATAGAAATCTGCTTTTGGAGGAAGGGAGAGGGCAGAAGGCATTGGCCAGCTGAGCAGAATATTCACCACCAAGATGCATTAAGTGGTCGTTTAGGCTTGGTTACCATGTACACATGTATTTGCGAGATCAGTGGTCTCCGGAGAGGTTTGCACAAGATTGGAGAATGCAGTATTTATGCCGTATTAGACTTTCTATTTATGTTTATTTTTATCTCATTTCTTTAATATTTCATTCTAATCCATGTTTTATAGTGGACATAATATCACACCATGTAAGTAAACATATTGAAATGCATATACATGTGTATACACAAATATTTTGATTGGTAAGAGTGAGTTTGGAGATTGTTGATGTACATATTTGCTGGGTGGCTACTTTTCATATTCTCACAACGATACAACATAGGTAGGCTAAGAATGATCTACTCCATAAGATGAAGGGGTAGTTTAGGTTTGTCCTTTTAAATAATGAAAACTCACTGGTGGACTTAAATTTTCCTAACGGTGTTAATGTTAGATTCTGATAGTTGCTTTATTATGTTGTAATTTTATTCTTTTCTCAGAAAAATATTATTTTGAAAATATTTTCAAGTCAAAAATAATCCTGTTGGAGCAAAGGATTTTAAAACACTCTTTACTGAAGAACCATTTTTTTCCCAAATAAAATTTCACTCAAGCCCACTATGTTAAAATAAAAAAGAAAGTAAAATAGATACTCGTGCATCAACCGTCGTGGGCTCTGAGTTTGTCTGGAGGAAAAAAAACCTGTTTACAGGGGGAGCTGGATTATTCTGGACTTTCCCAATTCCTCTCACGCTGATTAAAATTTTTGGTGGGGAAAAGTTGTTTTGCCTCCTTAGAAGTTACCCTCTACTCTGATATCACTATAGGCCTTCAGTAGAAGTTACCCTCTTTGGGAAGCTCTGGTGGTGTACTGTAATAAATACTCTTATGCCTGGGAAATCCTTTAAGACACTGTTGGCTGCTCTAAGGCTTTAACATGTGAACTAGAGGCATCCTTGGGCTCATTACTGCTTGTGATATAAAAGTTATGACTCTGGCAAATCCCATTTTTCTGTACTTACCCATCCCCCATATATCCATACACTCTAGCATATTATAAAGCAGACTAAAAACCTGATGATGCCAGCAAATAATTTTTTTAGAATTCTAATTGTATACTTATGTTGTAACCTAGTTTTATTTTAGAAGTATCTAACAAAGATATTTTTAAAAAATTTTAATTCTAACTTTTGTATGTCTAGTATTCTCACATCTGAGAGACTTTATTGCTACATTTTAGGTGTCTAAACTTCTGAATTCTGGAGTATATTTAATACATAAAGAATTAATTACATTATTACAAGATGAATCACTGGAGGTAATATGTCTTCTTACTCTTTGGTTTTTATTCCTTTTATATTAAATACAAATATATCAATGCCTTTTTTTTTCTTACTTCTTGGGAATTGCATGAACTCTTTTAGTTGACTAGCCCAGAGGCCTCAAATCAGTATATCACTGTATTATAAACTAGAAATTGGGAAGATCTTTAAAAAATATTAGATTTTGAAATATATTCAGTTTTAAAATGTATATGTATATTTGCTTATTAAGGAAAATTTAAGAAGTACCAAAAAGTAGACAGACAAAAGAGTACCTTTAATTCCAGTTACTGTTACTATTTTGTTATATTTTTTCTTTATATATCTTTTCTATATAAATGTTGTTATATTTTTCTATATACATATTTTTATTTTATACAATTGTAATCATAGATCATATTTCATATCTTTTTTTCTCTTATCATTGTTTGGGGAATATTTTACCATCTAGTATATACTAATGAAGACTTTGTAATATTTTCTTTTATGCTGTATTTAATATATCCCACTTGCTTAAATGATTATTAGCTTGCCAAAGCTCAACTTATCAATATTTTGTTATCACTTAGGGTATTATCTGATTTAAACCACCTTTCAAAAGTTGAGGGCCGGCCCGGTGGCGCACTGTACTAGTGCGCCGCTTGGGAAGCGCGGTGGCGCTCCCGCTGAGGGTTCGGATCCCACATACAGACCGGCCGCTCACTAGCTGAGCGAGGTGCGGGCGCAACACCGAGGGTTGCGATCCCGTTGCCGGTCCCGGTCCGGTACGGGCGCGACACTGAGGGTTGCGATCCGTTGCCGGTTATGAAAAAAGACAAAAAAAAAGGAAAAAAAAAAAAAAAGTTGGGAGGCAGTTGTTGAGCATGTTAGTGGTGTGGAAGTAGCCGTCTCAGATTTAGACTATTTAAACAATATTGGGAGGAAGGCGTACAAATCTCTTTTCAAGGCAGTTGATGATGCTGATCATTTTCAATTGGTTAAGGCAGAGTAAGAAAACAGAACCCCCAAAATGCTTTTTGGTAAATAACACTATTTCTGTGTAGAAATTGAGATGTGGAGTTAACTAACCTGAGAAAACACAGTATTCACCATGAGAGTAATCAATATTTCTATTAAAAGGTACTAGATGCTCTTATAGATCATCTTCCAGAAATCTTGGAACTTATGTCTACTGGCGGAGAAAGCAGTGTTCAAGAAAATAAGGTAAATCCCATTTATCAAAGAAGTTTCTGAAATTTAAGTATTATGCTACTTTGCAGGATTGTTTTAAGGCATCATGAAAGACTGTATGGAAAGCATTTTTTTAAAAAAATCTTTTTTTAAATGACTTTATTGAGGTATGATTGATATTCAAAAAGCTGTACATATTTAAGATGTACATCACCACCAGTATCAAAGCCACAGATATATCCTTCACCTCCCAAAGTTTCTGCCCACCCACTTTATTATTATTTGTGTGAGTGTGTGGTAAGAACACTTAACATAAGATCTACCCTCAGAAATTTTAAGTATACAACACGGTATCGTTAGCTATGGGCACTATGCTATATAGTAGATCTACAGAACTTGTTTATTTTGCATAACTGAAACTTTGTACCTGTTGACCATCACCTCTCCATTTTCCCTTTCCCCCAGCTCCTGACAATCACCATTCTACTCTCTGTTTCTATGGGTTTGACTATTTTAGATTCTACGTATAAGTGAGATCATGTAGTATTTGTCTTTCTGTGCCTGGCTTATTTAGCATAATGTCCTCCAGGTACATACATGTTGTCACAAATGAAAAGAATTCCTTCTTTTTTAAAGCTGAATAATATCCCACTGTATAAATATATCACATTTCCTTTATTCATCTATCAATGCACATTTAGATTTCTTCTAAATCTTGGCTATTAAAAATGTCTGAAGGAAATGGTTAATGGACTTCTGTGGTCAGCACCCAAGGACGTGTTCACTTGGCGAACTCACAAACGAGTTAACCAAGAAATGTCAAGGATTGCAAACAATCCTTGAGAACACTTGAAGTTGTGAGAACACTTTCTTGGGATGTTCCCAGGAGGCGCATTATAGATAACCAAATGCTTGAGAAGGGAGGTAACGGCCTTCTGCTCTTGAGAAAAGTATAACAGAACTTATGCATTAATGCTTACCTTGCATGCACTAGCTTGCTAAATGTAATAAAAGCTGTAACAGCGGCTGGGTTGGGGCTACTTGCCTGAGAGAGCAGTGGCCCCCCCGCTCTTCACCTGCATCTCATCTGCTGTGTCTTCCTTCATGTCTCCGATCATTTTAATCAACAAATGTCTTTCAGTCTTGTTCAGAATCTTGACAGCAGAATTTTTGAAGGAGATGTATCTTTTTTTCTCTGTGGAATTTTGCTATTTTTATTGCTCAGTATGTGTTTATTGTTAGAAATGGAAAGATTTACTTGAAACAAACTAAAAACATTACTTTTTGTATTAAAATATCCATAAATATAAAGTTGGAATATATTTCCTTCAAACTTTGTGAATAATTTAAAGTTGCAAGTTGCGGGCCGGCCCGTGGCTCACTGGGTAGAGTGCGGTGCTGATAAAGTTGCAAGTTGTCAGTGAGGTGGTAATAATTTAGGTACATACTTCCTTACTTGGTTGATAAGGTGCTGAAATTATACCTCACTGCTACATTTTAAAGCGTATATTTATAGAATTGAGAATGCTAATAGTGCATAAACATAACAAAGCATCCCATGCTCCGAAATAATCTTCTTTAGAACAAAACCTTGTTAGTTCCTCTTCATGGAGAAAAAGCACAAGAAATAGGTTAACCCTTAGGCAGCTGATGCTGTGTTAACAATTGCAACATCAGGGATTTCTCAATTATTTATGTAAAATTTGAGTACTTGCTAATCTTTTAAAAAATTTTTATTTGTTTATTAATTTTATTGGTTATGAATATTCATGAGATACAAAGCTGGTTGTCACCCCTTGTGTCCAACATGTGAAGGCCAGATTCATACTGGTAGCATGCACATTACCACAAATGTGTTTGTACCCTGTGTCCCCCATCCAATTATCCCCCAATTCCCTCCCCCTTCCCTTTTTACCCCCACTCCACTTTGTATCTCAAGTTATGTTCTCTCCCTCTGTAAGTCCAACACACCACTGTGGTCTTCCTTTCCTTCCTTCTTTCTCTCTTACTTCCCGCATATGTGTGAGTACATTCAGTACTTATCCCTCTATGCTCTGCTTATTTCACTCAACATAAGTTTCTCCAGGCTCATCCATGTTGTTGCAAATGGGAGAATTTCATTCTTTTTTACGGCAGAGTAGTATTTCCTGGTGTATATATACCACAGTTTCCTTATCCAATCATCAGATGATAGACATTTAGGTTGGTTCCATGTCTTGGCTATTGTAAACAGGGCTGCAATGAACGTGGGAGTGCAGGTATCCTTTCGACGTGATGATTTCTATACCCAGAAGTGGGATTGCTGGATTGTATGAAAGATCTATCTGTAGTTTGAGAAACCTTCATACTGTTTTCCATAGTGGTTGTACTAATTTACAGTTCTACTGACAAGGCAGGAGCATTCCCTTCTCTCCACACCCTCGCCAGCACTTGTTATTCACTGTCTTTTTGATTATAGCCAGTCTAACTGGGTGAGGTGGTGTAGTTTTAATTTGCATTTCCCTGATGACTAATGATGTTGAGCATTTTTTCATGTACCTGTTGGCCATTTGTATGTCTTCCTTTGAAAAATGTGTATTCAGCTCCTTTGTCCATTTTTTTTTTTTTTGTCCTTTTTGAGACCGGCCGCACCGTGCTCAGCCAGTGAGCGCTGTGAGTGCACCGGTCATCCCTATATAGGATCCGAACCCGCGGCGGGAGCACTGCTGTGCTCCCAGCGCCACACTCTCCCGAGTGCGCCACAGGCTCGGCCCTGTCCATTTTTAAATTGGGTTGTTTTTTTCCTGTGTAATTGCTTGAGTTCCTTGTATATTATGGATATTAATCCCTTGTCAGATGCATAGTTAGCAAAAATTTTTTCCCACTCTGTAAATTGTCGTTTCACTCTGTCGATGTTTCCTTTGCTGTGCAGAAGCTTTTTAGTTTGATATAGTACCATTTGTTTATTTTTTCTTTTGCTGCTTGTGCTTTTGGGCTCATGTTCATAAAGTCTGTGTCCAGACCTAGTTCTTGAAGTGTTTCACCTATATTTTCTGTTAGTTATTTTACAGTTTCAGGTCTTATACTTAAGTCTTTAATCCATTTTGAGTTGATTTTAGTATATGGTGAGAGGTGCATATCTAGTTTTATTCTTCTGCATATGATATCCAATTTTCCCAGCACCACTTGTTGAAGAGGCAGTCTTTTCCCCAGTGTAGATTTCTGTTGCCTTTGTCCAATATCAGATGGCTGTAAGCCTGAGGGGTGATTTCTGGGTTTTCAATTCTGCTCCACTGGTCTGAATGTCTATTTTTATGCCAGTACTATGCTGTTTTGATTATAATAGCTTTGTAATATAATTTGAAGTCAGGTAGTGTTATGCCTCTGGCTTTATTTTTTTTGCTTAGGATTGCTTTGACTATTCATGGTCTTTTGTTGTTCCACATGAAAGGTAAGATTGTTTTTTCCATTTATGTGAAGAATGTCATTGGTATTGGGGATTGCATTGAATCTGTAGATTGCTTTGGGTAGTATAGACATTTTTACAATGTTAATTCTTCCAATCCAAGAGCATGGAATATCTTTCCATTTTTTTGTGTCATCTTTAATTTCTTTCAGAAGTGGTTTGTAGTTCTCATTATAGAGCTCTTTCACCTCCTTGGTTAAATTGATCCCTAGGTATTTTATTTTTTTCATGACAATTATAAATAGGCTTACTTTCTCTATTTCTCTTTCTGTTACTTCATTATTTGAGTATATAATGCAACTGATTTGGAGGCATTTATTTTGTATCCTGCAATGTTACTGAAGTTATTAACCAGCTCAGGAGTTTTTTGATAGAGTCTTTAGGTTTTTCTACACATAGTATCATGTCATCTGCAAATAGAGACAGTTTGACTTTGTCTTCTCCAATCTGGATTCCCTTGCTTTCTCTTGTATGATTGCTTTGAGTAGTACCTCTAGTACTATGTTAAATAGAAGTGGTAAGAGTGGGCATCCTTGTCTTGTTCCTGTACTTAAAGGAAAAGCCTTCAGTCTTCTCCATTCAGGATGATAATGGCAGTGGACATGTCATATATGGCTTTTATTGTGTTGAGATACTTTCCTTCTGTACCTAATTTGTTGAGAGTCTGTATCATGAAGGGATGTTTAATTTTGTCAAATGCTTTTTTAGTATCTATTGAGATAATCATATGGTCTTTGTCCTTGAGTTTGTTCATGTGCTATATCACATTTATTGACTTTTGTATATTGAACCATCTTTGCATCCTTGGGATGAATACCACCTGATCATGGTGTATAATTTTTTTAATGTGTTGCTGTATTCTGATTGATAATATTTTGTTGAGGATTTTTGCATCTATGTTCATCAAGGATATTGGCCTGTAATTTTCTTTTTTTGTTGTGTCTTTATCTGGTTTTGGTATCAGAGTTATGTTGGCCTCATAGAATGAATTTGGGAGAGTAGCTTCTGTTTCAAGTTTTTAGAATAGTTTGAGGAGAATTGATATTAACTCCTCTTTAAAAGTTTGATAGAATTCAGATATAAAGCCATCCAGACCTGGATATTTTTTGTTGGAGGATTGCTAATTACTGATTCAATCTTGTTCCTTGTTACCGGTCTGTTCAGGTTTTCTATCTCTTCTTGGTTCAGTCTGGGTAATTTATTTGTGTCTAGAAACTTATCCATTTCTTCCAGATTTTCATATTTTTTTGTCATACAGCTGTTTATAATAGTCTCTACTGATTCTTCGTATTTCTGTGGTATTGGTTGTAATGGCTCCCTTTTCATTTCTGATTTTTGTTATTTGAGTCTTCTTTCTTCTTTTGTTTGTTAATCTAGCTAATGGTTTATATATTTTATTTATCTTCTTGAAAAGCCAATATTTTGTTTTGTTGATCTTTTTTGGGTCTCTATTCACTTAGTTCTGCTCTGATCTTAATTATTTCTTTCTTTAGGTTTGGATTGTTGTTGTTTTTCAAGTTCTATGAGGTTTAGTGTTAGGTCGTTTATTTGAAGTCTTTCTGTTCTTTTTTTTTAATTTTTTTGACTGGTAAGGGGATTGCAACCCTTGGCTTGGTGTTGTCTGCACCATGCTTAGCCAGTGAGAGCACCGGCCATCCCTATATAGGATCCAAACCTGCGGCCTCGGTGCTATCAGCACCGCACTTACCCGAATGAGCCACGGGGCGTGCCCTCTGTTCTTTTGATATAAGCATTTATTGCAATAAATTTGCCTCTTAGTACTGCTTTTGCAGTATCCCACAGGTTATGGTATGATGTATCTTTATTTTCATTAGTTTCAAGAAATTTTTTTATTTTCTGTTTAATTTCTTCTTGGATGCATAGGTCATTCAGAAGCCTATTGTTTAGTTTCCATGTATGTGCATAGTTTCCAGAGTTTTGCTTATTACTAATTTCCAGTTTTAGTCCATTGTGGTCTGAAAAGATACTTGGAATGATTTCAATTTTTTAAAATTTGCTGAGGCTAGGTTTGTGACCTAATATATGGCCTATCCTGGAGAATGTTTCATGAGCTGATGAGAAGAAAGTATATTCTTTAGTTGTTGGGTGAAATGTGGAAAGCATTTAAAATACTGCTTGCCACATAGTTGGTATAGAAGTCTGTTGGTGTTTGAACAGCTTGAATTTCCTCTGCAGTTCTTACATTAGCAATGCTTGTGTTACTGTGATTCTTATTTATTGTCTTTAGAGTTTATATTCATATTTTCAGTTTTCATTGGCATTAATGATTATTCCAAGAATCACAAATAGTGAGGACAAAACGGTAGGAATTTAGATGGTCAAAGCTTGTGGACAGTAACAGATAATAAATTTTACTTCTGTTAGAAGAGTTGCTGTGGTCATCAGTCTGACAGGAAGAATGATGAATTCCGGTCTGTGTTTCAAAATTTAGTTTCCAGTAACCATAGATTTTATTTATGGATTTTTAAAAGATATCTGATAATTTCATCAGATAATTATCTACCTGTGACAAACTGAGATGCCTCCTAAACTCTGAAATGAGCAGGAATATTTTCCTCCCCAATATAAGACTGAATAATTTGAATGCTGCAATTTATTTAATTATCATTGATTCTTTTGGTGTGTTTCTTTTTCAGTTGTCCTCACTACCTGAATTGATTCCAGCACTCACAGCCGCTGAACAGCGAGCTGCAGGCTCTTTGAAATGGAGAACTCATGAAAAGCTACTACAGAAATACGCTTGTCTGCCACATGTCATATCAAGTGATCAGATTTATTATCGTTTCTTACAAAGAATGTTCACGATTGTGATGACAAATGTGAGCTCAGGACTTTTCATTTTATTCTCTTGAACTCATGATTAATTTTGGAATTACCAAATTCTTTACATTCTCAAAATAATACAACAAACTCAATTCATTCCATTTTGCCCAGCAGGATGTCATCTTCCCAGGTCCCTGAGGAGGGAATTCAGGTTTCCTTTTGCTTCTCCACTAGTTCTCCCTTGATCATCTTCTACCTAGCTGGAGAGAGGAATGAACAGGTGGTACCTTCACTTACCTTATACTGCCAGGGAGAGTGTTAATTCACTCACTTCAATCTTCATGTAGTTCTTCTGAGGAGGAAAGTTGACAGATCTCAGTGGGTCTCGACTGCAAAGGACCTTCTGCTCTGACGTGCACCTTTGATATACTCACGGCCTGGGTGTCTTACCTCAGCTGTGCTACTTTGCCAAGGCATCCCTTAAGCATCTTTATATTAGTTTGGTTACTTCTTGTTTTATGGTACTTAAAGGGTGGCTATGTAACAGATAAAGTTTATACTCGAAATGGGGATGCCTTAATATGGGTATCCTTATAATTAGAGTAAAAAGAAAAAAAAAAGACTCATTCCTCAAAATAGGTTTGTGCTCAAAGCTTTTCATAAAGTTAGTTGTCTACTTTTCTTAAAAAAAATTTCCAGAGAGGATTCTTCTTTTTTTTTTGTCCTTTTGTCTTTTTTCCGTGTCCGGCAATGGATCGCAACCCTCAGTGTTGCCCCCGTACCGGACCGGGGACCGGCAACGGGATCGCAACCCTCGGTGTTGCTCCCGTGCCTCGCTCAGCCAGTGAGCGGGAACCGGTCTGTATGTGGGATCCGAACCCTCGGGCAGGAGCGCCACCGCGCTTCCCAAGCGGCGCACTATCCAGTGCGCCACCGGGCCGGCCCCTCCAGAGAGGATTCTTTAACCCACAGTTCACTATACATTTAATAAGACATCCTGTTACCATTTTTGAAGTATAAAAAAGTTCCAGCTGGCTGGTTAGCTCAGTTGGTTAGGGAGTTGGTACTGACAACAGCAAGGTCCAGGGTTCAATCCTTGTACTGGCCAGCAAAAAAAAAAAAAAAAAAAAAAGGAAAGAAAAAAAGTTCCAGATAATCTTTCTATCTTAGAAACTGCTAAAAAAGTATTTTAAATTCTCATTGTTTATTCTCAATAAAAGGGAGATTATGAATTCTAGCAGCCATCTCAAAAACCCAAAATCAATTTTTGTTTCAAAGATTTAAAAAAGAGAAAAAATTATATCATTGGTGTTACTTATAACTTCAGTGAAAAAGTAATAAGCATAATTTAATAAGCACCCCTACAAGTTTGTTTCATATATCAAAGCAAAACCTGGAGATTGAAGTTATATTGTAGATGTGTCAATATAAAAAGCGACTTGACAGTAACGTCCTTACCAGTTTACATTTAAGAGCATGAATGTACCATATAGGACATTTCACATAAAATTGAGCAGAATTTATTAATTTTATTCAGCAGTTACTTAATTTGAGTGCCTACTGTGTGTCAGGCATTGTTCTAACAGCTGAGGACATAGGAGTGAACAAAGCAGACAGAATCTTGCTCTAATGGAGCTTGCATCCTAAAGTAGTGGTGGTGGGGAGTCATAGAAAATAAAATAATAATAATAAATAAATATATTAACAGGTGGGGTAAGTGCTATGAAGTTTAATCTTAATTGTTGGCGTCAACCTAATTAGTAGGCATGTTTGTTTTTAGGAAGCTACGAATACAGAATTATTCTGTATTCGTAGCTTCTTTTGCTAGGAAAGAGAAATGATTTACAATGTAGAGGGTAGACAAGTACTTTTCCGCCTGAGAGATTTGTTTTACTATTTTCTTTTACAAGGAGCTAGTTCCATACTTTAAAGGAAATACATAATTATTATAGCACATTTTTTGTGCTTAGAGAAGTCACTTATAAAAACAAAGATTTTTGGTTTTAGTTCTATACCTAATATTCATTCATTTGTTCATTGATTCCGCAAAACATATTGGGTGCTTACTATGTGCAAAGCACTATTCTAGGTGCCAGGAATATAACTGAACAAAAGAGCCAAAGGACCTACCCTCATAAAACTTATATTTTATTGGGGACATTTAACAAAATTAATAATTATTCTTTAATAGCATTTAATATCTAGTCCATATTATAATTTTACCAATTATCCCCCAAGTTTATTTTATAGTTGTTTTATTGCATATAGAATCCAATTAAGATCTATACCTTGTGATGAACAAACATATAAATATATAGTAAGTCAGGGATAAAAAGTGCAATGAAGAACTATAAAAGCAGGGTCGAGTGGGGAAGAAGGTGATGGTGGCTACTAGGACACTATTGTGGATATAGTGGTCAGGAACAAGTCCTCTCTGATCAAGTATGCTTTGTGCAGAGGCTTGAGCAAATGAGGGAGTGAGCCATGTGGCAGTCTGAAGGACGATTGATCTAGACACATGGGACAGTGAATGCAAATGTGCAACACAGTATATGTTTGGCCATGTGAGGAGCAGCAAGAAGGCCAGTGTAGTAAGTGGCAGAGAGTAAAGCTAGACGTGGCTGGGTTCACAGCACACAGGCTCTTGCAGGTAGTGATGTGGACTCTAGGTTGTATGCTTTGAGACAAGGGAAGTCTTGGGAAGGTTTTGAGTAAAGGAATGATATAAGTTGACTTTTATTCCCTACTTCCGTTATGAAAAAAATTTAAAGGTACAAAAAAAGCAAAGAAAATATTACAATGAACACCCGTATACCCATCATCTAAATGTAACAAATAGTATATTGCTATATATTTGCTTTTTCTGTTTCATTGTGCTATAGAATTTTAAATTATAGGTATCATTATATTTGATCTCTAAACATTTCATTTTTAAGATTTTCTGTTCTAATTCATAGTAAATATCCTCTTTTTACATTGAACAGGTTAAAAACACCACACAGAATAGTACCCAGTAGAATGGAAATAGCCTCTGTAAAATATGAGAGGAGGTCATGGCAGTATTCTCTTAGCAATATAAAGTTTCATTCTACTTGAATTTCAAGGATCCCCACTATAAAAATCTGAATCTTCAGTAATTGAATATTATAATATTTATACTTAAGTCAAGATGATGAACATGAATTTATACTGGATACAATATACCTGATTGAGAGATTTTTCTCTAATATCTGGTTTGAACCCAAACCCAATAAAGATGAATGGTTGAATTCACTTGGAATTAAGATTCTGCCCAGTGTGATGGAAAATCAAAAGACAAAGGGGTTTGGAATAGTGATAAAAGTGATTGACATGGTGACATGGTGTCCTTCAGATTCGAAGCTTTTATCTGTATCATGGACCAGAGATCTCAGTGAATGCCATTGAGGTTGAAGAGCCAGAAGCCAAAATTAAGACAGAAGGATCAAAGAGTACACCTGTTCATGGGATCTCTAAATTTATATTTGAGAAGTGACATATTTTTTGTAATATACTTGACAGATGGTATCTTCTAGCAAATGTTTGTTGAATGAGTAAGTGACAAAGGCTAGGGAATGGCCAAAAGAATGGGTGGCTAATGTGTATTTGAGGAGAATGTCACTTAAAATGAGGTGGCAAGGGAATGACAATCAAATATGGATGATTTGGACATAACTGTGCCGAATTGACTTTGTAATGCAATGTATTAGTTGATTTGCCTGAGTGATATTAACATTAAATTAACACTTCCAGAAGAATATACGTTCAGTGATTTGAGAAGTGGTGAACATTCCTCTTACTTTTAGCCAATAACTTAAGATTGATTTGGTGGGACCAAATTATTCAGAGTATATAATATTAGGCTAGTGTAATAGTCTTTCTTGTTTATTTCTTTAAGAATGTCTTACCTGTCCAAAAGGCAGCTTCACGAACTCTATGCATTTTTCTACGTTATAATCGTAAACAAGAACAGAGACATGAGGTCATTCAAAAATTAATTGAACGTAAGTAATCACTGTCTCCTATTTGAAACAATGAAATTAAACAAACTAGTTGGCCTTAGCTGTAACTTACATTATGCATCATTTTGCCACGAATAGGCTGATGTTGGTAAATATCTAGTGTGCACTTTTATTTGAGTTTCGTAGGTTAATTTTTGGTTGTTTTAGAAATCTTATGGCAAGATCAGATCTGTGATGAATGAGAGTAGTAATTACTCAGAGGCCTCTTTTGTGAATTTCTACATTTGAGCAGTTAAAATACGTACACATTTTGAAAGTCCAGTTTCTACCCTGATCAAATAGAATTTGAAACTAAAATTCAGTAGTCTTATCCATGGCTTCACTTTCTGTGGTTTCAGTTAACCTGAGGTCACCCATTGTCTGAAAATATTAAGTAGAGTGATGAGATCTCACACCATCCTGCTTGTCCTGCCCAGAATGTGAATCAGCCCTTTGTGCAGTGTATCCATGCTGTATAGGCTACCTGCCCATTAGTCACTTCTTCGTAGCCATCTTGGTTTTCAGAGGTACTGTCCCAGAATCACAGTGCTTGTATTCAAGTAACCCTTATTTTACTTAATAATGGACACAAAGAGCAAGAGTAGTGATGCTGGCAATTTGGATATGCCAAAGAGAAGCCATAAAGTGCTTCCTAGGAGACCTTGGCTATGGGTCATTTAATTCAAGGTTTCAGGCATCCACTGGGCATCTTGAAATGTATCCCCTGTGAATAGACTATCCATGAGTCTAATAATTTAATTTATGGTCTTATATTCAGTGTTAACAGAATTAACAGAATGTGGGGTTTTGATTTTTTCCTTGAATAGAGATGATAATACATATGAATGTGAATCTGGTGAGCCTAGGTTTATAATGTCTTAAGAAACTAAGTCAATTAAAGCAAATTTATTTTAATTTGATAAGGGCTAAAATCAAGAAAAAAACCTTTAGTTAAAGTGGTAATTCTAGAAATAGTGGCACACACTATATTTACTTAGTAAATTTGTTAATTTTTGTACACTTGCTTTGACAATAATGTCTTAATGTTTTTATTAAACCCTGTTATCCAGTATAGGCAGATAAAGGGATTTTCTGGTTATTGGAGTTTACCATTTTAAGTATGGATCGCCACTTTCTAAAAATGTTAGAATACTTTTATAAGATTCTATTTAAGAAAAATTATTCCTGCCTTTGAATTCTAGCTCTGCACTTGCTATCGATGTGACATTAACCTCTCTGAATCTCAGTATCTTTATGTTTTGGGAGGGATTATGTATGTATGTCCCATTGGATTGCTTTTCAGGGTTAAATGAGATAATATGTGTAAAGTATTTAACACATAGTGGCTGATCAAAAAATAGTAGGTATAGTCATTCAATAGCTAATAAATGCTTATAGAATTGAATGTAATGTCTAGTAAAACTTCTTGCTGATTTTTGAGGTGTCAGTATTTTAGGGTCTGCAAGTCTGGGGTATATAATATGATTGTTTCCTCTTACCTTTTGTATTTGCTAAAAAAGTTGTGGGCATAAAGAAACTTGTCACAGAGTTTGCGTGTCTGTGTTGTCACATGTAATTTCATGTAGGAAAAATTAACATGATAATTTTTGTTTTTATTTCTAGAACTGGGACAAGGAAAAAGTTATTGGAATAGACTTCGATTTTTGGATACCTGTGAATTTATTATAGAGATCTTTTCCAAATCATTTTTCTGTAAATATTTCTTTCTACCTGCTATTGAACTGACACATGATCCAGTAGCAAATGTGAGGTATGTTACTAATCCAAGAAAATATTTGAAAATATTGCATTTTGGGGGCCGGCCCAGTGGCGCACTCCTACAGTGCGCCGCTTGGGAGCGCGGTGGCGCTCCTGCCGAGGGTTTGGATCCCACATGCAGACCGGCCGCTCACTGGCTGAGCGAGGTGCGGTGCAACGCCGAGGGTTGCGATCCCATTGCCGGTCCCCGGTCCGGTACGGGCGCGACACTGAGGGTTGCGATCCGTTGCCGGTCACGATAAAAGACAAAAAGGAAAAAAAAAAAAGAAAATATTGCATTTTTTATATATTTACCATAGTGAATATATGCAAAATCTTTTTCTTACTCAGTTCAAAAATCAAATGGAGAATTTATACTTGCTTTGACATTCTTAGTAATCGTAATTGGTAAATATCAATAAGACTTGGAAGCATGATTTTTTAACACTGTCTCAGATTTTTTGTTTATTGGGTTGAGAGTAGTAAGCCAAAGCCAGATTGGCAAGCTTCTCTGGCAATTTGGATATACATATTGGGATCAGGAGAAGATTGAGTAGATAAAATTAATTTATCTATTATTAAGACTTAATCAACAGCCTTGTCACTTCAAAGTTGGCTTGTTGAGCATCTGTCCAGTTTTAGAATCCCATTTATTCAGAGGAGTAGGGGTGCCTTGAAGTCTTTGTCCTGTCTTCCATGTTCAACTGCCTTACATTTTGAAATCTAATTGTTAATTGGATTTGATTAACTGTTAAGTTACATGTAACAGGCCTGAAAATGGCTTGCTTGGAAATTGAAAAAAAGAATAAGTATATTTTGTCTTTTTTACCTCTCCGAATAAGCATATTATTTCCTTTTTTTCATTGTGGTAAAATATATGTAACATAAAATTTACAATTTTAACCATTTTTAAGTATATGGTTCAGAGGTATTAAGTATATTCATATTATTACTTGAGTTATTTGAACATTTGATAATGAGATGAAAAGAATTTTAAATCCTCAGCTATTAGATTTCTGTGTTCTAAGCTTTATGTCTCTGTTCTGAGCTTGAACTCAGATCCTTAGCAAAGAGTGACGTAGTCAGAGTCAGTTGGCCAAAAGCTTCCCTGAACACAACTCTAGAGCTCCTGGCTGAGTTTTTGCATGCTGGCCACACTTCATTTTATGCTGTGTGACATAGTGCATCTTTTGTAAATGACTGACTTAAATTGTGTAGGCAATACAGGAGGAGTTGGTGAGGCAATAAACTAGAATAGATTGATAGTCTTGCTGTTGAGATATATACCAAGCAGAACTGTCAAAAGGTATTGAGAAGTTTAATCTAAGAAATTTATGGGCATTGTTTAATGGGAACAAATCTAGAGTTTGGTTCTTGTTTTATATTTTTAATGTGAGAAAATGCAACTACACAGGATGTGGTTTTTTGTTTCTCTTACCTGTGCTATATAAATAAGAGGTAGAGTATCCCTGACATTTAAAGTAAATTGAAAAGAGCCTGTTATAGTTCTTTAGAATTTAGCTCTTCCTAATCAACTTATGAGTCCAACTATATTGTTAACATTTTGTAATTTGAAGTTGTGCTTCTAGAAAAGCAATTTCCTGTGTGATGAATTATCACTCATCAAACATTTGACTAAAATAATTTAAAAGGAGATGAAGTCATTTCTACTTTGGTCAGTGTGACTAATAGCATAGTACTGACTATAATATGATAAAGCAGTCTGTCAATTTGAAAACCAGATTAAGATTAGTTGAATATCACTCCATGAATTTTGGAGGTTTTTTTGGGTAAGAGGCTATTGCATAGCAATTTTCCCGTTTGGTTTCCACTCCCCTGTCTGAGCAGCTGCCAGCCAAAGAAATGGGCCCAGCATCACTTGGCTTTGAGCCTCTACCCAATGCTATAGAGATGTGCAGATAGAATGAAAGCTATCACAAGTAAGACTAGTAGGACCACACAGGTTAGGAGGACAGCTTCTGGAGCTACACTGCCTGAGCTGAAATCCCAGTTCTATACTAGCTTTGTATCTTTGAGCAAGTTACAAAACCTCCCTGTGCATTGATTTCCTTAGTACCTGATTCACAGGGTTTTCTGAAGAATAAATATCTGAGGTAATGTACATAAAGAATTTAGTTTACCAGAAAGGTGTGGCCCCTAATCTCAAGAGTTTTATAATCTCATGGCCCAGGAGTCTCATAGAGATGAATCACTACTATGGCTTATGTAGGTTCTGCTAAATATATTTTTTCTAGACATACTTTGGATTATAAAGAATGAAGTGTGCATGGACTGTTAAGTGTTTTTGTTTTTCCTTAAGTGAATGTTTAAAATTTAAATTCACTGAGTTTAGACAATATGAAGGCTAGAAAAAGACTGTTGGTATTCAGAGAAGTCTTATCTCCAGATGCAGAAAGGAAATAATTTCTCTTTGGGAAAATTGGAACTCCTTAATTAGGGAAACCATCACCAGGCTTAGCAGTATGTGTGGTGGGCTCTGAATGAGATTGAGGCCGTTGTTGCTATTTACAGGGCTAAAAATTCTAGAGGATGAGCTTCTTTACCTTTTCTGGTTGAATAAAAAGCAAATTTTGTTGTAAATGAAGAATCCTCAACTGAAAGTTGGCGTCCTGGAAGCTTTAGAAATGGGATTTAGTTGTCTCAAGGTTTGCAGTAAAAATAAAAAGATAATAATCTGGGGAGCACTCAGGTGAATGAATGAATGAATATAGCAGCTATAAAATAGACAACCACCTAGCCTCCCTCTCCAAAAACCAGCCCTGGCAAAGAAGTAGAGTTTTAGCTTAGCAAAGCAGAACATTTCTTCCGAACTACCTCCTCCTGAAAGGTTTTTTAAACTTTTCTGGATTTCTTTTTACCTCCCTGGCATTCTTTGGCCTCCTGTCTCTTCCTTTTCAACCCAATCTAGACTGTGGTGGTGCCTTAGACTGTATCCTTTTATCTCTTTTCTTCTTTAACTGCACTTATTACTCTCTGATGTCAGACTTAATATGTCTAAAATTAAATCCTGACTTTCTTTATCTGCTTTGCCTCTTCTGTAGTCTTCTCTATCTAGGTAAATAACCAATTGTTTTTCCTTAAGTGAATGTTTAAAATTTAAATTGCCACTCGCTCAGGTTAAAACCTTAAATCCTTTCTCTCTCTTACTCCACCTCCAATCCCTCAGCACATCCTGCTACTTGCAAAATATATCCAGGATGCAACCACTACTCACCACCTCTCTCTGCTTCAATCCAGCATCATCTCCTGCCTGAATTATTTCAGGCGCTTCCTCTATTGTTTCCCTTCTTTTGTCCCTGACCACCTATTGTCTAATCTCAACACAGTGGCCAGGTGATATGTTTAAAATTTTAAATTGGATCATTTCACCTTTGTCCTTAAAACCCTCCAGTGGCTTCTCATCGCAGTCAAAAAAAAGTCGGTCTCCTTATAGTGGCCTCTAAGTCCCTTCATGAGCCGGCCTCTTGTTACCACTCAGAGGTCTCCTGCTAATCTCACCTTCACTCTGTTCAACCACAATGTCCAGTTTGTTAATTTGGGGCAACACCAAGGCAAGCTTCCCCTAGAGGGCTTTTGCATTTACTGCTGCTGCCCTTAATGCTCTTTCCCAGGTATTCACATGGCTCATCTCCTAATTTTCTTTAGGTCTTTTCTTAAATGTCATCTTCAGTGAAACCTTCACTGACACCCTCTCTGATCACCTGCTTTAAAACAGATTAATCTTGCTCCTCTGGGACTCCCTCCTCTTCTTTCCCTGCTTTATTTTTCTCCATAGCACTTACCACTATCTGACAGATATTTTATGTATTTGTTTACTCTCTTTTACCTACCCTCATGCTAAGCTCCATGTGAACAGAGAATTTTGTTGGTTTTATTCACTGTTGTATCTCAGCACCCAGAGAAATGAATGCTTGGCACAAAATAGGGACTCCATAAATGAATAAATGAACTCTCAAGCTATCTAAAACTTGAATTTTCTTTCAGTTTCATGCTACTATTATTCTTAGTTGTTAAATTCACTCAAAAGTAAATACTATTTAATTTATTATAGAATGAAACTTTGCTACCTATTGCCCAAGGTGAAATCTACCCTGAAGATTCCTGCAGATAAGCATCTACTTCAGCAGTTAGAAATGTGTGTGAGAAAACTCCTATGTCAAGAAAAAGATAAAGATGTTCTGGCTATTGTAAAAAGGGTAAGTCTCCCTCTTCCCACACATTGCATTTCTTGCATTAAGTTTATGTTAAATGTAGCTTCACTCTTTTAGCTTAATATGTTAAAATATATACATCCTTTCTAGAGTAGCATGAATAAGTAAATGGTTTGTAAATGATGTGTATGCCGCACCTAGATAGGAAAGTTCCTTCTAAAGGTCACTTAAATATTAAGCTTTTATTACTAGTAATATGAGCTCTGTAAGAGTTTGGCACATGTTAGGTGCTCAATAAACACTGTTCAATTAATAATGAATACTTTATTCCCAGACTTTATTTAAAACATTATTATAAGTTTTACAATCCAGTAAAACTTTGTTGGTAAAATTGGGAAAGTCACATTTTATAGAAACTCAGGCCTGGAAGGGGCCCTCAGAGTTAATTCGCCATCCATTGGACTTTACAGAAGCTCTAGACCTAGAAATATTAAGTGTCAGCTTGATATTAATACATGGCAGAGCCAGGACTAGAATATAGATCTCTTACCTACCCCTGAGCACATTCCTTTTTTTATTAATGTAACATTGTATCTTATGGTTGTTTTTTGTTTTAGCATGATGTATTATATATGGATTGGGAGTGCTGGGAAGCTAAAACAGTAAAAATTTGGGGTCAAACCTTAAAATACTTTATAATCTTCAACAATTCTTTATGCTGAATATATAACTAATGTTTTTATAAGGTCAAGTAAAATTAAAGTGATTATTTTTATGAATGTGAATGTGAGCTTCAGGATGCATAGTTTTGGAACACTTATTTGTAGTGAGAAAAATTAATTTATTAATTTTGTGAATAAATTAGCATCAATGGTGAGAAAAAGAATCCTTTGATTTTTTTTTTTTTTTTCCTAAAGATCATTGCCAGATGTCATGAGGCACTTTTTTTTTTTTTTTCCGGTAGCTGGAGGGTTTGGGGGTCCAAGCCCTTGACCTTGGTGTTATGAAGAACTTTTTAATAAAGTGGTTTGATAATTTAGTATTAAAAAATATAATTTTATTTTACTGAAATGTGAATTTGTCTTTCGTGAACTGAAATAACCAGAAATACCCAGAGTTGGATAGGCATCTAAATCTGAAAACACACACACACACAGTTTTTGTTTCTAAGAGATATTTCTGTCCTTACTATTTCAGTATAGAAATTTAGGCAGTGGTTAAGTTGTCAAGATTATAAACATGAGAGGGTTAGTTACTTTTCCAAAAGAATTTATTAATTCAAGAGACAATACAAGCTAACCCCACAAATAAGTACAACAATGATGTAATTAAATTAATGGATTATTAATCTACAATGGATTATTCTGGAGTATAACTCTTATTTTAAATATGGTTTAATAATGATGTCAATTTGTTCCATGAAAATTCCGTAATGTAATGTTTATCAAACTGAGGTATTAATATAGGAACCTCTGAGGCAGCTACACAAAGGTTTGGGATAAAAATGGAGTAGCTTACGTAAATCAGTTATTATTTTTTTAACATGGGAAGTAATTTTATTTAAAAAGGGAATATTTCATGGCATAAATTGTAATTTTTCATAAATATGAGCATAAAAATAAAGCTTCAAATTTTATATTTGCAATGGATAGCTTTGGGCATTTGAATATATAAATGTACTTTATATTGATGATTAGAGTTACTCTTGTTGAATAAGTTTTAGAGGTACTGTCCTCTCTCAGAAACAGAACCTTAGATGAGATTGACCATTGTTTGCTTGGACTAATTTGTTTCAGACTACTGTATTGTGAAAGACAAATACTAAATTGAGAGAATACTTTCAGAGCAAAGTCTCTTCTGTTGGTTAGAGTGTCAGAATGATAAAAAATTTCTGTGGAAGGGAACTAGGGATTTTAAGCCAAACGATAGCTTGCTTCAATATACACGGGCACTTCAAAAAGTTCATGGAAAAATAGAATTAAAAGAGAATACAAATCTTTCCATGAATTTTTCGAGGTGCCCTCATATTTTTAGCTAAAATACTTTTTAAAAATTCATAAACTATATTTATTTCTGAAAATTTAGGAAAGCTTGGCACTGGGAGATAATAGAAATTAAATTGCATGCAGTGGGTATTTAAAATATGCCTCTAGACTTACTCTTCCTAAGGTTTAAAATTTTTAAAAGTTAAAATGGATCCTAGCATTGATGTATAAAGGTTGATTATAAATATAATGTGGAGTTGGGCAGAACTTCAGAGTTTTCTCATTTAGCCTTCCACATAGTTTAGAAGTCTCCTCTTTGTACCTACCTCTGGAAAAGGAGTCTGTGAGAAATGATTGGTTGGTTTAATTTAATTATTGTTGAATAATTTTTAAAACTTTCTTTATAGACTGTATTAGAGTTGGACAGAATGGAAATGTCTATGGATGCTGTAAGTACACTCTCTTTTCCTTTTATTGAAAGGAATGTTTAAAAATTGGCAGAAACCACTAATGTTGCCCAATTTCATTTTAAACTTTAAACAGTTTCAGAAAAAGTTTTATGAAAAAGATCTGTTGGATCAAGAGAAAGAAAGAGAAGAACTACTTCTTTTGGAAATGGTATGTTGTTTTCTCATGCAACACACATACTCTTTTTAAAAAAAATTTATTTATTTTTGATTATACATATTTACAAGGTGCAGAGTTGACTACCACTATTTGTGTACAGTATGTGATGATCAAATCAATATTATTAGCATGTTCATCATTACGAATCATAATTATTCTGTGTCCCTTACCCAATTACTCCCTAACACCCCTCCCCTCCCCCTTTCCCACCTGTATTAACTATAGGTCTGTTCTCTCCTGAAAGTTCAAAGTTTTATGATGATCAAATCAATATTATTAGCATGTTCATTATTACAAATTGTAATTATTCTTTGTGTCCCTTACCGAATTACTCCCTAACCCCCCATCCAGTCCCCCTTTCTCAACTCTAGTAACATAGGTCTATTCTTTCCTTCGGAAAGTTCAATGTATTATTGTGGTCTTCCTTTGTTCTTTTTCCGTTCTCCCTTTTCTCCCCTTTCTCCCATTTCTTCCCTTTCATCCCTTTTTCCCCTCCCTTCCTTCCTCCCTCCCTCCCTTCCTTCCTTCCTTCTTTTATCTCCTTCCTTCCTTCTTTTATCTCCTTCCTTCCTTCCTTTATCTCCTTCTTTCCTTCCTTCCTTCCTTCCCTCCCTCCCTCCCTCCCTCCCACCCACGTATGAGTGAGGACATGGGGTATTTTTCTTTCTGTGCCTGGCTCACATACTCTTTGCTAACCAATATTAACTGTGCTTTGTTATTAAACTTAAAAAATAATTTCTTTTAAATTTCACACTACTTTTTCTTCTTTTTTTTTTCCTTTTTGTCTTTGTTCGTGTCCGGCAACGGATCGCAACCCTCAGTGTCGCGCCCATACCGGACCGGGACCGGCAACGGGATCGCAACCCTCGGTGTTGCTCCCACACCTCGCTCAGCCAGTGAGCGGGAACCGGTCTGTATGTGGGATCCGAACCCTCGGCAGGAGCACCACCGCGCTCCCAAGCGGTGCACTGTAGCAGTGCACCACTGGGCCGGCCCTACTTTTTCTTCTTAAATGACTAAATGTGCTGACTCTTTGAAATCTGTTATTTTATGAACTGGAAGAAAAACTATATTTGAGAGCCTTTTAAAAAGACTACTTTATTGATGTATAATTGACATACAATTAACTGCATATATTTAAAGTGTACAGTTTGATGAGTTTTGACATATGGACATAGCCATGAGACCATCACCACAATCAAAACACCAAACATTTTTATTCCCCCAAAGGTTTCCTCCTGCCCTTTTGTAATCCATATCTTTTTCTGCTCCAGTCCCTAGAAACCCCTGATGTAGTTTCTGTCACTACAGATTAATTTGCATTTTCAAGAATTTATGTAAATTGAATCATATATTAGGTATCCTTTTTTGTCATGCTTCTTTCCATCAGCATAATTATTTTGAGACATCCATATTGCTATATGTATCAATAGGTCATTTCTTTTTATTTCTGAGTAGTATTTTATATTATGGATATATCACAATTTGTTTATCCATTTGCCTCTTAATGGACACATTTGGATTACTTCTAGTTTGGGGATATTACAAATAAAGCTGCTGTGAACATTAGTTAAGTGTTGGTGGACGTATGTTTTTATTTCTCTTGGGTAAATACCAAGAAATAGAATGGAAGGATCATATTGTAGGGTACACTTAATATTAAAGCTAATAAAAATCACTAATGTTTTTATACATCCCCAACAAACAAGCAGAAAAAGAAATCAAGAAAGCAAGCCTATTTACAATAACTACCAAAAGAACAAAATGGCTAGGAATCAATTTAACCAAGGAGGTAAAAGTTCTCTACAATGAGAACTACAAATCACTGCTGAAAGAAATTAAAGAGGACACACCAAAAGATCAAAAGATGGGAAAGACTTTCCACATTCACAGATTGGAAGAATTAATATTGTGAAAATGTCCACACTACCCAAAGTGACCTACAGATTCAATCCAATCCCTATAAAAATACCAAGGACCTTCTTCATAGAAATAGAAAAAACATTCCTAACATTCATATGGAGCAACAAAAAACCCTGAATAGCCAAAGCAATCCTGAGCAAAAAAAATAAAGCTGGAGACATTATACCACTTGACTTCAAATTATACTACAAAGCTGTCATAACCCAAACAGTATGATACTGGCATAAAAACAGACACACAGACCAATAGACCATAATAGAGAATAGAGAAATCAATCCACCTACTTACAGCCAACTGATCTTTAACAAAGGCACCAAGAACATACTTTTAGGAAACAACAGCCTCTTCAACAAATGCTGCTGGGAAAACTGTATACCGATATGTAGAAGAGTAAAACCAGACTTGTACCTCTTGACATATACCAAAATCAACTCAAAATATATTAAAGACTAAAATATAAGACCTGAAACTCTAAAACTCCTAAAAGAAGACAGGAGAAACACTTCAGGATGTAGGACTGGGCAGAAACTTTATGAATAAGATCCCAAAAGCACAGGCAACAAAAGAAAAAATAAACAAATGGGATTTTATCAAACTAAAAAGGTTCTGCACAGCAAAGGAAACAACAGAGCGAAAAGACAACCTACAGAATGGGAGAAAATATTTGCAAACTCTACATATGGTAAAGGATTAACATCCAGAATATACAAGGAATTCAAACAACTTAAAAGTTAAAAAACCAAACAACCTGATTAAAAAATGGGCAGAGGAGCTGAATAGACATTTCTCAAAGGAAAATACACAAATGGCCAACAGGTACATGAAAAAATGCTCACCATCACTAATCATCAGGGAAATGCAAATCAAAACCACATTGAGATACCAGCCCCCCCCACCCCCCCCAGCTAGATTGGCTGTTATCAAAAAGACAGAAAATAGCAAATGCTGGAGAGGATGTGGAGAAAGGGGAACCCTCCTACACTGTTGGTGGGACTGTAAATTAGTGCAGCCGTTTTGGAAAACAGTATGGAGGTTTCTCAAACAACTACAGATAGAACTACCATATGATCCAGCAACCCACTACTGGATATATACCCAAAGGAATGGAAATCGTCATGTTGAAGGGATACCTGCACTCCCATGTTAACTGCAGCTCTATTCACAATAGCCAAGATATGGAACCAACCTAAATGTCCATCAATGGACAACTGGAAAAGAAAACGTGGTATATATACAGAATGGAATACTATTCATCCATAAAAAAGAATGCCATTCTTTTGGCATTCTCTTCTGCCATTCACAGCAACGATGAATGAAGAAAATTTTAAGTGAAATAAGCCAGACACAGAAAGAGAAATACTGCATGTTCTCACTCATAGTTGGGAGCTAAAAAATAAAGAGAAAGAGAGAGAAACAATCATGATGATATGTTGAACTTTCAGAAGGAGAGAACAGAACTGTGGTTACTAGAGGAGGGAAGGAGTAGGAGGAGGGGTTTTAGGGAGAAATATATTAATGGAGACAGAGAATGATTGCATTTTGTAATGATGAATATGCTAATTATCCTAATTTGATCAGCACATTGTGCACAAATGCTGATGGTCTGCTCTGTACCCCACAAATATGTGTAACAGTTATGTTTAAAAAAAAAAAGACCTGAAACTAAAACTCCCAGAAGAAAGCATAAGGGAAATACTTCAGGATGAAGGACTGGGCAAAGACTTTATGAATAAGACCTCAAAAGCACAGGCAACAAAAGAAAAAATAAACAAATGGGATTGTATCAAACTAAAACATTTCTGCACAGCACAGGAAACACTCAATAGAGTGAATGGACAACTTACAGAATGGAGAACATATTTGCAAACTATACATCTGACAAGGGATTAATATTAAGAATACAGAAGGAATTCAAACAATTTAACAGTGAAAAAACAAATAATCTGATTTAAAAATGGGCCAAGGAGCTGAATAAACATTTCTCAAAAGAAGACATACAAATGGCCGACAAGTATATGAAAAAGTACTCAACATTACCTGTCATCAGGGAAATGCAAATCAAAAGCACATCGAGATAACATCTCAACCCATTTAGACTGGCTCTTATCAAAAAGACAGAATAACAAATGCTGGAGAGGATGCAGACAATGGGGAACCTTTCTACACTGTTGGTGGGACTGGAAATTAGTGCATCTGTTATGGAAAATGGTATGGAGGTTTCTCAGATAACTACAGAACAATGATCCAGCAATCCCACTACTGGATATATACCCAAAGGAATGGAAATCATCATGTTGAAGGGATACTTGCACTCCTATGTTTATTGAAGCTCTGTTTACAGTAGTCAAGATATTGGATCAATCTAAATGTCCATCAACACATGACTGGATAAGGACAATGGTGTATATACAGAATGGAATACTACTCAGCCATAAAAAAGAATGAACTTCTGCCATTCACAGCAATATGGATTAGCTTGGAGAAGATTATGTTAAGTAAAAAAAAGCCAGGCACAGAAAGAGATATACCATGTGTCCTCCCTCACAAGTGGGAGCAAATAAATAAATAAATACATAACGTAGAAAGAAACAACAATTACAATAATAGGTTGAACTTTCAGGAGAAAACAGAACTGTGGTAACTGGAAATGAGAAAGGGGGAGGGGGAAGGAGTTGGCAAGAAATTGGTTAATGGACACAAAGAATGCTTATGTTTTGTAATGTTGAATATACTAATTATCCTGATTTTATCATCACATATTGTACATGGGCATTGATATTCAACTCTGTACCCCACAAACATGTACAATCAATTATGTTTCAAACAAAAAAACAAAACAACAACAAAAAGAAAGACAAAAACAATAACAATGTGTTGAGGTTTTAGAAGGAGAGAATAGAACAAGTGGGAAAGTGGGAGAGAGAGAGTTACTGAGAAATTAGTTAATGGACACAAGGAACGATTACGTTTTGTAATAATGATGAACATGCTAATTATCCTGATTTGATGATCACGCATTGCATACAAATGCTAATGATCTGCTCTGTATCCTGCAAAGATGTATAATCAATTATTTTTCAATTAAAAAAAAACTTTTCCAAAGTGACTGTACCATTTACATTCCCATTGTCTGTGGTGGAGAGCTTTAGTTACCCCACATCCTCTATGTTTGGTATGGTCAGTCTTCTTTTTTTTTTTTTTGTCTTTTTTTTTTTTTTGTGTCCGGCAACGGATCGCAACCCTCAGTGTCACGCCCGTACTGGACCAGGACCGGCAACGGGATCGCAACCCTCGGTGTTACACCCACACCTCGCTCAGCCAGTGAGCGGGAACCGGTCTGTATGTGGGATCCGAACCCTCGGCGGGAGCGCCGCCGCGCTCCCAAGTGGCGCACTGTAGCAGTGCACCACCGGGCCGGCCCATGGTCGGTCTTCTTAATTGTAGCTATACTAGTGGATATGTCATGGTCTCTTATTGTGGTTTTAAATTGCATATCCCTGATGCCCAGAAATGTTGAGCATCTTTTTATTTGCTTATTAATCATTCTTATCTCTTATTTGATGATGTCTGTTTTCAGAGTTTAAGTATCTTATTGTTATGAGACATAAGAGTTCTTTATACATTCTAAATACAACCTCTCTGTCATACGTACATATTTTTTCTCTTCTGGTTCTTTTTTATTCCAAGAATCCTTTGTCTATTCCAAGATCATAGACTTTTCCTTATGTTTTCTTATAGAAATTTTAGTTTAAGCTTTTACATTTAGGTCTGTGATCCATTTCAAATTAATTTTTAAGTATGTTTAGTTTTTTCCATCTGAATATCCAGTTATTTCTGCACCACTTGTTTAACTTTCCTTTCCTCATTCACTTGCTTTGGCACATTTTAAAAATATCAGTGTTCCATATATGTATGTGTCTATTTCTCGACTACCTATTCTGTTCTACTGATTTATATGTTTATCTTTTTGGCAATACCAAACTCTCTTGATCACTGTAGCTTCATAGTGTTTTTGAAATCAGATAGGGTAAGTTTTTCAACTTTGTTCTTTTTTAAATTGCTTTGGCCAGTCTACGACATTTTCATTTTGATATGAAGTTTAGGATCAGTTTGTCAATTTCTATAAAAAGCCTGCTGGAATTTTAGTTAACATTTTGTTAATTAGGATTGATTTATGGATTAATTTGGAGAATTATCATGATAACATACTGTCTTCTAATCCATGAATATCATCTACCACTCCATTTATTTAGTTGTCTTTACTTTTTTCTCAGTAATTTTGGTAATGTTCAATGTAGAGCTCAAGAAAGTCTTTTAGTAGATTTATTTCTAGGTATTTTATGTTTTTTGGCATGATTGTAAATGGAATTATAATTTTAAAATTTCACTTTCCAATTTTTTGTTGCTGGAGTAATAAGAATACTATTGATTTTTGCATATTAACCTCGTATTTTATAAATTTATTTGTCCTAGTAGTAGTTTTTTAGATTTACTAGGATTTTCTATGTAAGTCTTCATATCTTCTTTAAATACAGCACAATTACTTCTTCTATTCAGTATTTATTACTTTTCTTTCTTTCTTTCTTTTTTTGGTCTTATTGCAAAGTCCAGGATCTCCAGTACAATTAAAGATCTCCAGTTGAATAAAAGTGGTACCAGTGGGCATCCTTGTCTTTGTACTGATCTTAAGGGGAGATAGTTCAATCTTTCATCATTAGGTATGATGGTAGCAGCAGATTTTATGTGGATATCCTTAACCAGATTGAGGAAGTTCCCTCCTACTGCCAGTTTTCTGAGAGTTTTTATGAATGGCTGTTGAATTTTGTCATATCTAGAAATGATATTTGGTTTTTCTTCATTTTGTTAATACACATTTTTCAAATGGTAAACTAATTTTGTATTTCGTGGGTATACCCTACTTGGTGATGATATATTAACCTTTTTCTTTATTGTTGAATTCTTGTCTAATGTTTTTGTTAAGGAATTTTACATCTGTATTTGTCTATAATTTACTTTTTTGTCATTTTTGGAGTCAAATTTGGCATTAGAGTTATTCTGGCCTCATAAAACAAGATGGATAGTGTTCCCACTTCCTCTATATTTTCTGACAAAGTTTGTGTAAAATTCGTTTTATTTATTCCTTGGCGTGTTTGGTAGAATTCACTTGTGAAACTATCTAGGCCTGTAGTTTTCATTTTGGAAAGGATTTTGATCATTGTTTCAATTTCTTTATTAGATATAAAAATATTCAGATTTTTTTATTTCTTTCATCAGTTTTGGTAAGTCACTTTCCCCTCTCCCTTCCACCCCCCTGCCAAAATTTGTTCACTTAATCTAAGCTGTAAATGTGTTGGCATAAATTTGTTTATAATATTCTTATATTATCTTTTTAATGTATGGTGATAATCTATGGTGATAACCCCTGTTTCATTCTTATATTAGTGAATTGTGTTCGCCCTCCTTTTTCTGGGGGGGGATTTTTTTTGGTGGTTTCTCTAGAGATTATAATACACATACTTAACCTTTTACAGTCTGCATATTGTTAATATTGGACCACTTCATTTAACAATGATATGATTCCCCTTACCCACTCCACACCATTCTTTATGTTATAGTTGTTATATGAGTTATATCTGCATTGAAGACCCCACCAGACAACTTAGCTTTAAATTGTCATTTGTATTTTGAAGAATTTAAGAGAGTAAACTGTTATATTAATTTGGATGTTTGTCATTTCCAGTGCTCTTCATTCACTGCTTAGGATCCAATTTTCCTCTGGTATTTTTTTCCCTTCAGTCTGAGGAATTTTCTTTAGCAGATCTTATATAGTTCAGGCCTTCTGGCCACAATTTCTCTTACTTTTCTTTTATCTAAAACGTCTTGTTTTTACCCTTATTCCTAAAGGATAGTTTCATTATGTATAGAATTCTGGGTTGACAACCTTTTTCTTTTCTTTTTAAAATTTTTTATTTTTATTGAATCATAATCGATTATACATATTTTGGGGGTTCAACGTTGACATATGTTGATCGAATCAATATTATTAGTATGTATATTGTTACAGATTGTACTTATTCTTTATGCCCCTGTCCAATCTCTCCCAATTCCCTTCTCCTTCCCACCTACCCCCTTTAATTACCCTAGATTTCTTCTCTCCTACTGAAAGAGTAATGGTTACTCTGTTGATTTCTTGCCTAGATGATCTGTCCAGTGCTGACAGGTGTATTCAGGTCCCCCAATATTATTGTAGAGCAGATACTTTTTTCTGTCACTCTGGAATGGGCTTTGTGGAGAGAGACATCCTCTTCTTTTCTTTGGTCTCTACTGATGACTCTCCTTGTGTCAGTGCACTGCAGTGGCTGGCAGACCATCTGCATGGTGGTGGTGGCATCTAGCTGCTTTCACAGCAGCCGTGGTTATTGTGGTGGCTGTGGTGGGCCACACATGGAGGTGATTTTTTATCATGCTCCTTGGGACTGGTGGTGTGCCTTGTTGTGGGTGGGGGAGGTCCAGTCCCTGGCTCCATACTGCTGGTCCCTGGTCGGGCCCTGTGGAGCTGGCAGTGTGCCTGGGCTGAAACTATTTTTTGTCCTTTGCTTCTAAAATGGGGGAACTTCCTGTGGGAACCAGTACTTGAGCTGTGTGGTTTAGCAATTGCTGCTTTGCTGCTGTTTCCCTAGGGAAGGCTTTTTGCACAGCTCAGGTTTTCATGGTTGACCTTATAGGTACTTCCAGCTCTCAAGAGATCAGTGCACCTGGGTTGTGTAGAAACTCTGATCTGGGCCTGAATCTTTTCATCAAACTGCACTCCATGCAATTCTATATTCCTGACCAGTCTCCTCTGAGCAGTCCTTCACTGATTGGGGTGCCAATCAGCTGCCCTTGCTGTGCCCCAGTGTTCCCCCAGTGGGCCTGTCTCCCCTACTGCCTGTGCTGCAAATACTTCCCATGGGACAGGCTGTGCGCTGATCCCTTGCGATGACTCACCAACCTCTGAGTGGCTCCTTTTTTTTAGTTGTTGTGGCTCCTTGCTCCTATGTGGGTCTACAGGAACCCTATTAGTGGTCTTGCTGTCCTGGGGGTCACCAAGTCCCTCTTTTCCCCTGCCGCCTCCAAGCAACTTCATCTGAAGGGCACAGCTGCGGTTTTTGCTGGCTCCTGCTCCATGCACTCAGCAGCTCCAGCCTTAAAGTGGCCATAGCACAAAATGGTTGGAGCAATTTTTGCTTTCTCTCATCGTGGTTTTTCCAACCTTCATGCACCCCGTTGGTGTCTACTACTCTTCCCCTGAGCTCTAGCAGCCCCCACTTGGCTGTTGTTGCTTTTTTATAGTTGTAAATTGGTTGATTTGTGGGAGAGAGTGATGCTGGGGACAGTCTATTCTGCCATCTTGTCTAGAAGCCCCAACAGCCTTTTTTTTTTTATTGCATTTTAAAGAAGTATTTCTGTCTTCTGGCCCCCATAGCATCTGATAAAATATTTGCTGTCATTTGAATTGTTTTTGTCCTTCTGTATGTAATGTTGTTTTTCCTCTGGCCACTTCCAAGATTTTTTCTTTTCTTTTTTGTTTCTAGCAGTTTGCTTTTGATGTATCTATGCATGACTTATTTTGAATTCATCCTGTTTGGATTTGCTCATCTTACTGAATCTGTAAATGTATGTCATTTCCCAAATTTGGAAGATTTGGGCCTTGTTTATTTAAATATGTGTTCTGTTCCAATTTCTTTCTCTTATTTCTAGGTCTCCAATTACATATACATTAGATCTTTTATTATTGTCCTACACATCCATGAAGCTTTTTGTTGTTGTTTTTTTAAAAAAACTCTGTGCTACTCAGTGAATAACTTTTGTCAATCTGTCCTGTGTCACCAACTCTTTACTTGTCATCTCCATTCAGCTGCTGAGCCTATCTAGTGAATTCTTTTATTTCTGATATTGTATTTTTCAGTTCTAAAAATTCTGTTTGGTTCTTTTTTATATTTTCTGTTTCTCTGCTGAGAATTTGTGTGCTGAGACATTAAAAATGTAAGCGGAAATCCTCTGAGAAGCAAAGTGCCTTATTTCAGCAGTCTTCTAGGACAAAGATTAGTGTTCAGGATTGCCAGTGGTAGAAGATGTAGAGAATAAGCAGGCTCTCAAGAAATTTTAGGACCAAATGAGCTAAACCCAAGACAAAGACAGACAATAGAAAAATATGCCCAGATGGATCTCATATTGGAGTTAGCAGACAAGGACTTCAAGATAGCTATGATTAGATGGAGAAAGCAGATAACTGTGTTAAGCACACCTAAAGATAGTTTTAAATTTTATATGTTTCACTTTCAAGTTTAGAATTCCCATTTGGTTCTTTTTTTATATAGCCCAATTCTATGTGGAAATTCTTTGTCTTGTCGATTTTCTCCATCTTTTTCTTTTTTATATGTGCACTTGAAAAGAATATCTATTCTCTGCTTATTGAGTGTAGTGTTCTATGCATGTCAATTATGACAAGTTTGTTCAGAACTTGCTCTGTTCATTGATTTTCTTGCCGATTTGTTCTATTAGGATAAGGGGCTCCTGAGTTTTGGTAATGTTTTGTTTCTTGTTACTGGAGCTGGTTATACAGTTGTATTTACTTCGGGAAAATCTATTGAGCTATTTTCACTTATAATTTATGCACTTTCTCTATGTATATTTCAATAAGACATTTAAAAAGTATCCAAGAGACCATTTCCTTTTCTCTCATTCTTTTTAAAGAAAAATATTATTTTGCCATTTACCAATCAGAAATTGTAATAGTCAATGGTAACAAATATTTTGCTTATGAGAATATCTTTAATGCAAAGACACTGTTTTAATAACAGGAACAATTAGAGAAAGAGAAGCAACAGAATGATGAAAGACCCATGAGTGATAAAATCTTTGAAAAGAAACGTAAGTAGTTTTCCTGTGTCTTCCCCACTCAGTTACAAAATTAATGTTGCATGCATCCTGGTATTCTGAAAGACAATGCTGAGTTTTTAATTTGATATGAAAAGTTGCTTCACTTTCTTTCATTTTTCAGAAGTTGTTTTCAAAAATTGGCTGCTTAATGTGGTACAGATGTTAGAAATACATGAATAAATGGTAGGAACCAGTGTGGAGGTTCATATTCTTGAAAAGGAAAGCTTAAAGTTTAATAGCAGCTGTAAGATTGTGAAATTGATCACTGAATAACAAAGACTGAAATATGTAAATATATAAAGTAAGAATATTTGGGAAAGAGTGCTGCCTAGCTAAGGATGGTGATCCGTATTCTCTGTGTTGTCTTGTATATTTATGGAGATTAGTAAGGACTCAGAGGAAATGATAGAACTTAAAACAGAGTTTATTTTAGGTAGAGACACTAAGACACCAACGCAAAGTCTTCCCAAGAACATCCCCATTTCTGTTCCTGGACCCTCTTCTGTCACCCCATCAACAAGTAAGAAATAACCTCTTTATGCTTCTTTTATAAAAATTTTTTCCTTTGATAAAAATTAATTTCAGGGGAAGTCACTCTATTAGATCAGGTATATTATTCTGAAGTACTTTTTGCCTTTTATCTTTAGTTGTTTTGGTAGTTCTTAATGGGTATTATGGGTACGAGACACTCCAATCAGCTCAAACTAAGGAAAGAAAGCTAGACCCATCTGTGTTTTACTGAAAATGGTGGTAGTTGGGGAGGGAATGAGGATTGGGTCAGCTAAGGACTAACTGAATGCATTTTCCCTTTTTCTGCTTATTGCTCTAGGCAAAGAAATCAAGAAATCTAAACTGATTCGAAGCCAGTCTTTTAATAATCAAGCTTTTCATGCAAAATACGGCAACTTAGAGAAATGTGCTAGGTATGATCTGTCATCAATTCAGTTTAAAACTTTATTTTATAGGCACACATCTTTATTTATGTAAAATATTTACATTATTATAAAAATCAGAATCAATTTTGAGTTTTTTATAGGCCAATAATTTGTCAGTTTTCTTCTGTAAAGATCATGATATTTAAAAATAATAGAATCTACCAATTTGCATAAAAATAGGTATCTTGGCATTACAGGAAGAATGTTGCCATGACACTATATAATAGTATCATGGATCCATATACCATTTTAGGAGGAAGGTGGTGCTGTATCATGTATGCCACTTAACTTCTAAATGGGTATGAGGATGCCCCATTTGGTAAATGGCTATGGACATCCATTTGCTAATAATATTATTTCTGTCTATAAAGAAGCCACTGGCATGTTCATATGTGAATTCTCCTGAGAAAAGATGAATGTCTAGTTTCTCCTTTAGCTGAGAAGATAAAATTATAAAGTTAAGATTGAGAATCAGCATAAATTAAATTACTATGATTTTTTATATGGCTATACACATATAGTATTTAACAAATGCATATCAACTGACAAGCAAAGTGATTTTAAGAAAACATAAATATCTTTAAGAGGATTCATTTATTATTCATTTATCCAGATAAATAATATATTATGAACAAAAACATGTTTTTCTTTTATTAAAGATAGCTTATTCCAGAATTTCAGCTGTATTTTTGAGCATTATCAATAGATCCATCTAGAGTTCCTAGCCAATAGGCTGATCTCAAGATGGACAAAAGGGATTATAACTAAAGCTAAGTTATTTCCAAGAAAATTTTACCCATCTTACCTGTCTTGGCTGAGCATCAAAAGAAAAACTGTAATTCTGATGAAGCAAAAGTTTAAGGAAATGCTTTTTTAAAGTTATAGTCAAAGTAAGTATTGTGAGGCATGGAAAGTAAAAAACAAATGAGAAATTAAGAGCAGTAAGTGTGTTTCATAAGAAGTAGAAGAAAGCATTAAAAAAGGTGTTAGATGTCTGACAGTGAAAAAAGCATTTTCTTGTACTTTAAACTAAATCATGTTCTCTTCTAGTAAAAGTTCTACAGCAGGATATTCACCTTCTGCCTCAGGGTTAGCAAAGACTTCTGTGCTTTCACTAACTGGTAAGTAATAACTGAAGCTCTTCAAAAACTAGCTAAATTTGTTTAAATGACCTATTTCTATATTTCTAAATACAGTATTTTTCCTAAATTTATATGTTTATCAAATCCCTAAGAAATTAAACTTTCCCCTAGCAATTGAGAAAATACTTGTCTCTGTTATTTTGTTTTCATTGTGCCAAGACCCAGAGTTTAATGGTTTTAAAAGAGAAGAAGGACAAAATGGTAGGACAGGTTTTACCATGTTCTGATGGCCTGCTGAAGCAGACAGAAAATTTTTGCAGTAATTTTTAAGTAAGTTAATAACAATAGGATTTCACTGTAAATCATCTATAGATAAACATTTACAGTATTATATATTTGAAAGTTTGTGCCAGTGGTCAGCAAACTTCTGTGAAGGTCCAGATAGTAAATATTTTAGGCTTTGTTGGCTAAATTGGTCTCTGTCACAATTACATTGCTGGCGAAAATGCAGAAAAAAAAAACAAAAGAAAAACTCTGCACAGCAATTTAGCAGTTTCTTATGAAGTTAAATATACACTTGATATATGATCCAGCAGTTCCACTCCTAGACATTTACTAAGAAGAAATTAAAATGTATGTCCACACACATACTTGTACATGAATGTTCATACTTGTATATGAATATTCATACTTGTTCATGAATATTTTATTAGTAAGAGTCAAAAACTGGAAAAAAAATCCAAACAGATACTATGAGTAAACAAATTTTTGCATATCCATACAATACCATTCAGAAATAAAAAGGAATGAAGTATTGATATACACAACATGGATGAATCTCAAAATAATTATGCTGAATGAAGGAAGCCAGACAAAAAGAGTGTGATTTCATTTATATAAAATTCTAGAAAACACAAACTCATCTCTAGTGACAGGATGCAAATCAGTGGTTTAGCGAGGGAGGGGGAGGGAGGAAAAGGAGGGATTGCAGTGGGCACAAGGGACCGTTTGGTAGTGATGGGTGTGTGTACATCTTCATATGGCAATGGCTTCACGGGACTGTGCGTATGTCAAAACCTTAACTGTGTACAGCTTGTTGTGTATACATTATACCTTCATAAAACTGATGTAAAAGAGAAAGAGTCAGCTATCACTAACCTTTTCTTCTTTCCTTAGATTAACATCTTAGTATATTCAGTATGTCTGACTCTGCATGTATTACTTTCAGATGACTCATTCCGGACTCGTAATGCCAGTAGTGTTACAAGTTCCTATTCTAATAGCCCCTTACCAAGTACCTCCCGTGGGACAGGTAACTCAGTTGATCCGAAGAGCAGTGGAAGTAAAGATACACAACCACGGAAGGCTACCTTGTAAGTAATCAACTGAGGTACTGCTCAGTGTATTTTCCTACTCTTTTCTCAGTGCATTTCCCTTCCTAGTTCAATACGAGGGTACTTCAAAAAGTTCGTGGAAAAATAGAATTAAAAGATAATATAAATCTTTCTATGAACTTTTTGAAGTACGCTTGTACTTTCCAAAGAATAGAAGATGTCTACAATGAGGGACTGTTATAAGTTAAAAGGTGTTATTGTCACCTGTGACTGTTATGCTAGTGGATATAAGATGATTTGCATATGGCAAAGACAATGTGACCTTAGGGAATCAACAGGAAACATTTAAATGGCTTCCACTAATAGCTGATATCTACTATTTTTTCTGTGAAATACTTGCATTCAGGAAATTTATGTCTAAGGAGACACCAAGTGTAAATGTATCCTTTTAAAACATCTAGCTTAAGTATACAGTATTTAATCACTCAGTGCTCGAAAAGATGGGTACAACTGATGCCACTTAAGAAAAATTGCTACAGCATAGAACCCAGAGATGTGGGTTCAGTCAACTGGAGATATTTACAAACTATACCTATGCCTTGAAGTTGATGTTATAAAGGACCTCTATTCTCCTTTTCCCCTGTGGTTCCTTTTTATGTTCTATATGTATCTTGTTTGAATTGTTGGAACCTTTGTTTCTTTCAGCTTGAACATTTAAGAGGGTAGTACCATAAAAATCACCATGAGACCATATCAAGGTAGAAATGATTCAGCCAGGGTGTCCAAAGTATAGTTACAGTTTCCTCTTCCATCTGGGAGACCCGAACTTTCTTATTAGAACAGAATTTAAACAAGATTCAGGTTTTCTTTTAAACAAATATCACTTAATTTATGGACATTTTTGCATAAAGTTTATCAAATGTATCTTTTTGCAGAAACTTCATGCTGGAGTCCCTTTTAGGAACTAAACTAACAACTATATGGTAATTTATTCTAAATTTTAATTGGCCATTGGGTATATACAAATATAGGTGTATATATCCAACTTCTTTCAAAATTTAGAAATAAATTTATTGAATGGAGTTCAAGGACAGAGTAGGACTATATAATACAAAAAAGCAATAGTAATAGAAAAAAGTAATATTGATATTACAGATTGGTAGTGTTAATACAGAGGGTACTTAATTTACAGAGGATACAAGGGTACTTTAAAAAGTTCATGGAGAAACAATTAAAAGAAAACACACATCTTCCCATGAACTTTCTGAAGCACCCTTGTACTCTTTACCCATACAATTATTGCTTCAATGATTGTGCTATGGAAGTTCTATTTAAAAGTCATGAGAGTAGAGGCAGGACAGGGCAGTGGTCTATAGAGAGCACTGAGATCCTTGTGTCCCAGTTTCAGTAGCAGCTAATTAGCTGTGTACAGTTCAGTTCAGCACTCTGGGCCTCACTGTACACATCAGTAAAATGGCAGGGCTGACTCGTGGTTCATCCTCTAGGGTGCCTCCTTCTAGTCCTGGCATCCTAAGATTCTTCCTCTCTGTCACCCTAGGTCCTCATCCTCTCAAACAATTGCCCTGGAATTCTTCTGTTGAGGAACATATTCAGTAACATGAGAAGCAATGCCTTCTCTTCTCCACTTATTTTTCTACATGCCATAGGCATTTTTAAAAGTAAAGATGGGCATTTTTAAAAGTAAAGACCACTAAAACCAGCTCTCCTTTATTGCAGATTACTATCTTTATCTTTCATTGCTGAGCATGGTTTTCCTTTTTATAGACTGAATTTTCTCTTGCTCAATATATATAATATATAATTATTTATATAATCAATTATATATGAGGGTACTTCAAAAAGTTTGTGGAAAAATAGAACTACACGATAATAGAATCCTTCCATAATCGGTGGTTTAAAAAATGAACCTAGAAACAAACACTCTGATAGCAAATCATATCTGATTTGTTTCTTCTTTTCTGAATATTCTGAAGAAGGAGAAATGTTGGTATCCACAGCTGCTTTTTAAACATGTGACTGGATATACAAGTCTATAACTACATTTTCATATAATGTGGTTCTAATTTGGACTTTGTCATGAGTTTGCACTGCCACACAGCTGGAATAGGTGATTGACTTCTACATTGGTCCTTTTTCTGTGAAGTATTACTCTCAGTTCAGAGCTGTGCCGTAGCCAAATGAAAACACGTCCCTTTTATTTAAGATAAGCCTATGAAGTGATTTCAGAAAGTATTATCTGTTTTTGCTTCTTAAAAAATTCTATGCAATACATTCTCCAACTTTTCATTCAGTGTCATAGAGATGACACATCTAGTATCTAGCAGTATTAATGTCTTAAAGGAAGTGCAGGTATGCATCATATCTTTGTCTTTTAAGGCCTGACAATTGATACATTTGGGTATGTGTAATTTTTATTATGGCTATAAAAAATTTTAAATGTAGGAAAAGTTGTATGAATAAAATTCAATGCTGTGTTAGGTGCACACAAGATTTTTGGTAATTAAAGGTAGTTCTAAGTAATTTTTAACATGTAATTCATTTTTCCCCTTAATCAGAATTCTTTCCTATATTAGATTTATACAGAGTAGATCATCTATATTTCTTCACTTACTTTGTAAGCATTATATGGATAAAATTTTTTATGTTTGTTTTTTTTCTCTCTCTCCCTCCCTCTCTTCCTCTGTCCCCCTTCCCCACTTTTCTTCCTCCCTACCTTCCTTTCTCCCTCCCAACCTTCCTTCCTTCTTTTTCAAAGAAAATCCAGAAAATCCAATCCTTAAATCAACTGCTTGATGAAGGAGGCAAAACAAAGACAGCCGGAGATAATGTGATTGGTGGAAAAAAGCTAAAGCAATGGCTGAGACCTTTTATTTTTTAGTTTTTTTTTTTTTTTCAATGAATGGGAAAAGAGACATAATTGCAGCTGATGTTAAACTTTCCACATTTGAAATTAGATTCCCTAGGTGGTATAATATATATTTCTTGAGTAATAATGTTGTTACAGAATTCCAATGTTATAGTGAAGTGTAATGAAAAACAAATTTAGGTATATGCTTTAACTACTGCTGCAAAAGAGACAAATCTGCCTTTGTGCAGGAAACCAGCTAAATTATCCTAGAGTTTTCACATTTAAAAATTGTATGAGAATACAAATCAGCTGAAATTGCCCTAGTTAGATAATCACTTGGAGGGGGACTTGGGAGGTAAGAAAGATGTTGCATTTTCTCAGGACTCTCCAAGGCCAGTTGAAAAGTCATACTGAAAAGGGTACAAACAGCTGTCTGCAGTTTTACCAATCCTGTGATTATGGTTACAATATGTTGTACCTGGATATTCCCAGATTTAAATTTGGCAGTGAAGGCTGGCTGCTTAGCTCAGTTGGTTGGAGCATGGTGCTGATAACACCACGGTCCAGTGTTTGATCCTGGCCCGCAATAAATAAATAAACAAACAAACAAATAAATAAATATTTGGCAATGAAAATTCCACAGATATCTCTGATAACTTTGAGCTCCAGATACCTTAAAAATAATAGATTGATGATTTCCTTTATTTCCTAGAAGAATTTATTTTATAAATACTTTGTTTACATTTTAGATTGTATTTGTCTTTAATTTAAAATGATGAATCTAGTTTGAATCAGCTGTTATTCGAAGCTATCATGCTTAAGCCATGTCAACAGCATTTATTTGTACTAATGCTAATATTTCCATCAAAATTTGCTTGTGGAACATATGCAGTTTTTAATTTTAAAATGTCAGTTCTTGAGATATACTGTATGAAGCTATTGTCAGCTTCTCTATTTCAAAATGCAATCAGCATATAACTATATTGATATTAGAAAATACTTGTTTTTTAAAAATATATTGATGTATGATAAAGATGATCTAATTTGTGAATGCATATGTGTGTGTGGTTACTTTTTATAATGTGAATAATGAATAATGAATTTACTCAAAATAAAACATAGGTTAATGAGATACCTGTGTTTGTGAAAAAAATTTTAAATACTTTCCTGCAGTTTTTATTCTATAATTAAAGAGTAAGTTCATTTTTACATAATGAATAAGAGAAGCATATTGATGTCAACAGTAAATTACTTGGGGGACAGTTACCCAGTGTGAGACTTTTTCATGGCATTTGTTTTTCTTTTGTGTTCCATATGGCCTCTTTCTGACTAATTTTAATGATTCTTAATACCCTTCATCAAAGAACAATCAGGTAAATAGAATTGTTCAACTACTTATTTTGTCCATAGTTAAAATTTGGTAGGTATGAGAAACTTGACAGTACCGGTTAAAGTAATTCAGCACATTCTTTGTGGATTTCATTTAACTGCTTTAATCATGTCTTCTACTAGCATCAGTAATGTGGAATTGAATATATTATGATCTAGGGAATGTGTGGTGCATAATGGGACATCCAAGCTCCATCAGTTTTTCCAGTACTTTTTTTTTTTTTTTTCCTTTTTTTTTGTCTTTTTTCGTGTCCGGCAACAGATCGCAACCCTCAGTGTCGCGCCCGTACCGGACTGGGACCGGCAACGGGATCGCAACCCTCGGTGTTGCGCCCGCACCTCGCTCAGCCAGTGAGCGGGAACCGGTCTGTATGTGGGATCCGAACCCTCGGCGGGAGCGCCGCCGCACTCCCAAGCGGCGCACTGTAGCAGTGCGCCACTGGGCCGGCCCCAGTTTTTCCAGTACTTTGATTCATATTCTGCATTGACTGTTACTTTGAATAATTTCAACTTATTTGTTAAATAAGAAGTTTAGCAGAGGTATAAGCTTTTATTTTCCCATCAGGCACATGGAAGAAGGAGAAAGTGATTTGACAGAAAAAAATCACTAGTACTAATAAAGTTCAGGAATGTAGAGAGGTCAATTGCAATCTTATTCCTAGGCACTAAATTATTAAAACAATCAAAATTTTGGAAGATTTTTTTTTCACAGAGCATGATAATTTCTAAAATCTTTGAAATATTTATTAAGATTATACTTCCAAGGACAGATATAGAAATGGAATAAAAAGTAAGTTGGTAACAGTTATGAATATCTACACATATCTCCATTTACACCAGAAACAAGATTGTTAAACTGAGAATTTTTACAAGAATATCACCTTATCAAATCAACCCATTAAAGTAGTTGTATGACAGAGAAAGATCTTCCTCCATCTGTAGCTGGAGGGAAAACCTCTCCTCCATATTTTTGTTGATTATTAAAATTTGTATTTTTAAGAGTAAGTTGTAGAATTTCACTCATTAGCATTACAACAAACAAAAATAGGCCTGTAGAGCTCAATTTTACTGCAAAAATGGAGATAGGACTAAAGGATTTTACTTGGTAGAGGTGAAATAAACAGCATATAGATTTTTTCTTCCACAACCTCATACACATTATTAAAATCATTTCTATTATTTGACCTCCTAAGTTTGGACATCTTATTCTGGAAGGAGGAGTCCAGTCTCTCTTGCAGTTAGTGAGTATATAAGAAATCTCTGAATTGAAATGAAACAGGCTCTTCAGCCTGAGTAGGAGTTTTAGAATGAGGATAAAATGAATTAGATTAATTCAATAGGCTGTTCTCAGTTGTTACATTATGTGTGCGTAAGAGTGTGTGGATGAGAGTGTCTGTGGAGGAACAATTTTTAAAACTTGACACAAATATAGTGAAGGATTGTATAATATTTAAATTTTTCCCCTTCAGTTGGAAACCTTGAATTCTGTGTGTATGTGAGGTAAGTTACATTTTTCATTGGTCTGCATTTTTTTCTCTATGCGTATGTACTTGGGAAATCTGAAACCGTGTATCTTTATCTTAGGAACTTCTTCAAGCAAATGTGGGAGAATGTTAAAAAGTATTTATTTTAAAAATAGAGAATACGGCCATTTTCTGCCTTAAAGGGTGATGTGTTAGATGTAGTTGTTACGCTGCTGTTGCTTTGCAATGTATGTGGCAGGAGGAAGGTAGGGGTTTGATCTGCATGCTATATGAATCCTTCAATAGTAATGAACCTTTTTATGACTGGGTTTTTCCTTACTTATTTCAGAGGGTGTTGTGTTCTCATAGACTTCTAGATTTCGTTTCTTAAAAGTGGGAAATTTGACTGAATTTTCTTTCATTCCTCTTTCAACTATTTTCCCACAAACAACCCTGACTAGTTGAACACAACCAAGTCACTTAAGAAGGTCACTGGGAGTTAGTTCTCTCTCTTTGTATCTCTTTTAGGCCCTAGAATTACTTAGTCCTTAACAAATGTCAGTTAATGCTCTTGGAAGGAATACAGGAATGAATGAAAGTTCAGATTTTGGAATGATAAAAAATCAATCTTTAGATAGCCTCTTAATATTATTATCTATTCATATTACTCTGATCTATATTAGTAATCAAGGTAACTAATCAATAAATTAATTTCAGGTATATTTAAACATCAGATAGCAAACAGATAAAAATCCAATTAGGCATTTAATCAACACAGTTGGCACTCCAAAATTAGTTAGCTCTATTCATGATTCTCTGAATTTACCCTAAAATATTTCCTTCTTTCTATGACAGAAAATGACAGTTTAAGAAAGTTTTAGGGGTATTTGCTGCTTTCCCTTTCACCTTGGGACAAAGTCCATGCTTATATTCTATTTAACTACAGTGGGTAACTGCAAGGTCAATACATGCTGCCTGTTTAGCTGGACCCCATCAGATGTTTTAGGTAGAAAGAAGGAACAGTGAAAAAGGCTTGGGGACTAGACTCAGAAGAAGCAGTCCTCTGACTCTGCCATTGCTGCACTGGAGGACCTTGGAGAAGTATTTTTATTATATATATATTAATTTTAAGTATATGTAATATATACATATATAATTTTTAATATATACATTCCTTTCTCAGTATCCACAGGGGATTTGTTCCAGGATCATCCCCCCATACCAAAATCTGCAAATGGTCAAGTCCTTATTTAAAATGGCATAGTTTGTCTGTTGCTTTGGTCTCCTTTTATGGGGAAGGGTCTAGTGCCAGCCCTCTCCAACCATACATCCAACAACAGATTATTATCCAGAATATACAAGGAACTCAACTTCACAGTAAAAAACCAAATTATCCAATTAAAAAATGGGCAAAGGAGCTGAATAGACATTTTTCAAAGGAAGACATACAAATAGCCAACAGGTACATGAAAAAATACTCAACATCACTAATCATTAAGGAAATGCAAATCAAAATCACATTGAGATATCATCTCACTGCAGCTAGACTGGCTATTATCAAAAAGACAGATTAGCAAATGCTGGCAAGGATGCAGATAAAAAGGGAACTCTTCTACACTGTTGGTGGGACTGTAAATTAGTGCAGCCATTATGGAAAACAGTATGGAGGTTTTTCAGACAACCTCAGATAGAGCTGCCATATGATCCAGCAATTCCACTGCTGGGTATATATCCAAAGGAATGGAAATCATCATGTTGAAGGGATATCTGCACTCCTGTGTTCATTGCAACACTTTACAATAGCCAAGATATGGAACCAACCTAAATGTCCATCAATGGATGCTGTACAAGGAAAATGTGGTATGTATACACAATGGAATACTACTCAGCCATAAAAAAGAATAAAGTTCTGCCATTTGTAGTAATGTGGATGAGCTTGGAGAAAATTATGTTAACTGAAATAAGCCAGGCACAAAAATACCGCATGTCCTCACTCATAAGTGGGAGCTAAGATAAAAAAAAAGAAAGAAAGATAAAAATGTTGAACCTTCAGAAGGAGAGAACAGACCTATATTACTAGAGGTGGGAAAGGATGATAGGGAGTAATTGGGTAAAGGACACAAAAAGTAATTGTGATTTGTAATGACGAACATGCTAATAATGATTTGATCATCACATACTGTACACAAATACTGATAGTCAACTCTGTACCCCATAAATATGTACAAATAATAATTTTTAAAACAAATAAAAATAAAAGGCATAGTTTTTGTATATAACCTATGCACATCTTCCTGTATACTTTAAATCATCTCTAGATTATTTATAATACCTAATACAATGTAAATGCTATGTAAATAGTTATATTGTGTTTTTAGAATTTTTGTTTTTTCATTATTTTTATTTTTAATTTTTTTTCCCTGAATATTTTTGATTCCCAGTTGGTTCAATCTGTGGATACAGAACCTGCAGATACAGAGGGCTGACTGTATGTATTTTTATGAAGAAATAGGCCCAGGAAGAGAAAAGTGCCTAGGGCCTGTGGAAGTCCTCATGTGGCCCTGCTTTTGGGTCCCTATTTCTTTCCTTTGTAAAATGAAGGTTTTGAACTGGATGATCTATGGTTCAGCTAGTACCTCTGCCAAGTGATTTGATGCACTGTGGACAACATGAGAATGGGCAACATCGAGGCAGATGTGTGATCAGGACTGATTATAGCTATTTCCCTCTAATTTTAGTCAATAAGAAATGATTTGTAATAGATTAAAATAAAATATTTATTTTGCACCTGAGAAAAGTAAGAGAGAGAGAGAGAGAGAGAGACATGGCTCAAGCAGAATGTGCACGTCTTTCTCCCAAAGGCTTCATCTTGAAATAGTGTTCTCATCTACTGTTTTTTTAAAGTCCAGATATGTGATCAACACAGAAAGGTAAAGATATTCCGCCCAGCTAGTCTTCAGTCAAATAACAAAGGCTCTTAGAAACAGGCTTAAAATACCAGATGGCACAAACATCTTCCCCAAATATGTATCAATTTAATACTTGTATTTATCTGAGAACAGCCCAAATTAGCCAAGGACAAAGGGGACACTCTCTTCTTTTGCCAGCCAGTGCCAATATCCTGTGTGGGTTCAACTACCTCAGATTCAGCATTTACTGTACCACTAAGTACTTATGCATGTCATGAGTCACAGGAGAGTAGGATTCACCGTGCTGCCCAGAAGGAGAAGCATCCTAGAGGTTTCTTCATAGGTCATGAGATGAAACGGCTGATTCACTTTGACAATGGGAGGCATAGAATAAGCAATAATTTCTGACGGGTTCCTGCCACTGTCTCAGCTCCTTTTTCATCAACTTCAGTCACTGCTCTTTGTAAAACCTGGAAAAAGAAATAATGTGGAAGACCATTTGTGTTGCAATGGAGAGGAGGGAATTAAGCCCCTTAAAATTCCTTACAGTGGTGCCATGCATAGGGCCATGCTCCTAGTGGTACAGGGCTCATCTATGTTAAGGGATGGTGTGGGGTTGCCCTGGAGACTGCCTTAGGAGTCTAAGACAATTCCAGGAGCCCCAAGAATCCAATGTGAGATATTGTGGAATATGTGAAATTCATGCTGGGCATAGATCCAGGAACCCTCTAGCTGGCCAATTCATGCACACATACTTCAAATAAATATGTATTGAGCATATACTTTGTGCTACTGATTCTTGAGCTGATCTCGTGCTCCTAAAAGGTTTTCACGCTGCCTACTGAGTGCTTTAACTTTCCTCTGGCAGGCAAAGGTGGGGCAAGGAGTGGTTAGCATTCTGTAGGGGCTTCCCAGCACCTGGAACTGCTTTGAGGCATTCCCTGGGGCGGGCCCAAGGGTCCCTGAAGCCTTCCTGAACTCTGCCTATATTCAGGCTGCTTGCTGTGTTTGGGAGGCCCTTTTGTTCAGGAATTAATGTAACATGAGTGATGTATCTACATAATTATTATAAGAGGAAATAATGAAAACATCAATGTAATAAATAACACCTGGAAATCCTATAGTTTCCTGGAGTAAAAATTTACTCCCCAGAGCAGAGGGAGGATATTTAATGGTTTACAATGTAAACTTTATGGTGGTGCTTTGAAGAAGAGCAGCACATTTCTTCAACTTTTCAGGTGATGACAGCAGAAACTCTTTCAGGTGCTGGTTTGCAGGATCATTATGTCTAATTGTCTCACCTTCCCTGAGATGGTAAGGTCTGACTGCAGGCCAAGGATACCCAACAGGGTCCTACTTAAGTGGATTCCATTTTTAATCTCACTTGGAATTGAAAATTGCAGTAGTATGGGAAAATATTAACCAAATCTCACTGCTAAGAAAGAATGTAGTAAGGTGTAGCTGCCATTTGGAAATGTATGGGAATATTTTCTTGGTTGTTAACGATGACTGAGGGTTAGTTACTACTGGTGATAGTGAACATGGGCCAGGAATGCTAACCCGGTCATGCAACACACACAATTGCTCTGGATAACAGACAATTTCCCTCAAAACCAAGAGCACTTCCATTGAGAAACACTGATGAGCTGAAGGGATTCAATGTGGAAGGTAACTAAACTGGTTCTAGTACGTGTAGGTTTAGAGATAGAACTAGGACCAAAAAGTACAAGTTATAGAGAAGTTACAGGTCAGAATGTAAAAAAATAATTTTAGCCATTTATGGATTGGACTCTGTAATGTCACTGGAAGAATTAAGAGAGACTGAAACTGTGGGCTATTTTGTAGGGATATTTTTGAGGGGATTTTTAGCTGAAGGTGGGCCAGATGATGTCTGAAGGTTTCTTTCACTCTACAGGTGGTGTAATTTCATGAGCTTTTCAAATTATATTCAAAATAGATTATGATGAAACTATAAAACAGTTCCATTTCAGGGGCAAATATCTCTTTGAGCATTGGGTGAGAAGAGGGAGAGAGCTCTACGTAAGATGAATTAGTTGAAAAGGTGTTTTTATAAATTAGCCTGAAAGTCTTAAAACATCCAATTTGGATGCTATTTCAAGTCTTTGGACTTTAAATCTTATTTTCTACTACAACTAGGTATTTCATCAAAGTTAAATGGTTTGCAAAAATATTTGCTGGTTTGGTGATATTTCATACTTAGGATTTGGCTGCTCAAGGGACCTTCTGGATGCCACTTTGTTTCATACACACCCATGCACAAGCACACCATGAACACAGAGGCCAATGTGGCAGAAGTGATGACATTTCTTGACCATCACTGCTGAGCATGGTTCTGAGAGAAAGCCCCCACAATGCTGAGGAGGCATCAGCATGTGAGCACAGGACCCGTTACACATGGATATGAGTCCTTGGGGTGTGTCCTGGCTGTCTGTAAGGCCCTCCAGGCTTTGTTTCCTGTACATCATGGGCATTTTAATGGCCTTGTACTGGTGCAGGTAGAAAGTGTTGGGTTCGGTGAAGACAGGGTCAAATGGGGTCAGCCATTTCCTTGAAGATAGCAACAACTCACTGCAGAAACCACCCTCCTTGAAAAGCATTGTTCTTGCTCAAGTAATAGAGGGGGAGAGTTCTATCGCCTTTTTTTCTCCAACTAGGAAAGGCAAGTCTTCTGGTGCCAGCTCTCTGTCACAGCAGCATCTACACCATGTCCAATACCCTGATAGAGAGGCAGGGCTGAGAAGAACCTGGATCAGGGTGTCAGGAGACCCTTGTTTGTTTGGCTTCTGCCATTATTGTGTGACCTTGATTAAGCCAGCCTCTCAGAGCTTCACAGACCCTTGCTCTGCCTGCTGCCTTGGTGCTTAGGATTATCAAATAATAAAAGTAGTTAATACATATTTAGTGTCTACTATTTGCCAAGCATAGTTGGACTCTACATTCATTATCTCATTTAGCCTCCAAACTCTATAGTAGGTGGGAGTGTCCCTATTTTCTATATTAAGAATCCAAGGACAGAGACTTTGTCACTTTGCCCCAGATCACAAAAATAGAGAATGAAAGAGCAAAGATACAATCCTAAATTTCTCAGATAATATGCTTTTTTAAAAAAATGACTACGTTGCTGCTTCCAAATGTCAGAAGGGAGCTGTGCAGAGGTGCTTTGAGAACTAATGACTACAAGGACTACCAGGGCTGGGGCTTTGAGTGGAAGTAGCTGGTACTGTTCAATCCACGTTTCTGTCTGTTTGTGAAACCTGAAAACATGTTCATAGAAAATCATTTAGCATTAACCATATGCTGGCCAAATGGAAGAAAAGGAAGAGACAGTCCTAGGGCCCTGTGGCTTTGTGAGAGCAGAACGTTATCAAAGTACCTTTGAACAAGATGTAATCCACAAGAATTAATTTGGTTTCAAGATTAATCTCATCAAAGAGTTTGGGAATTTTCCCCTGAGTCTCTTTGTTAATGTATTGATTCATGAGCCCTTTGGCCTGTGTGGCATTGTGAAAGTCTGTAGGCACACACTCTGTATCAAAATACCTCTTGGATAAATCAAAGAAGGCCTTTTTCGTACCAAAATCCTTGTGGATGAGGGCAGGCAGAGGTGTGGGCTCGGTCCCATTCAGGGCCTGCAGGTTGGAGGCTGCTCTTGACCTGGGCTCTGGTCTGCCCATGCAGCCCCCAGCATCATGCCTGCCATGGCCAAGGACATGCCAGGTGGGGAGAAACCCATGTTGCCATCGTGTCTCTTGGAGATCTTTCGCAGCAGGCTGAACCTGAAGTTCGAAGTGTTCTGGAGAGCTGCTGCCTACTGGCTTCCAACCAGGTCTACTCCTCCTCCTCCTCCTCCTCATCCTCCTCATCCTCTACGGGAGCCTGCATTTACCTACCAGTCTGGTTCTGAGGAGCCTGGGTCTCCAGTGTCTCCAGCCCTGCCTGGGCCTCTGGTGACTTGGGACCAGGGGACAAACTGGGCACCAGCCACACTTCCTCCAGGAGGATGGGGCACAGGAAGCTGGGCATGATGTGGTCAGCTGCAAAGGCCAAGGAGTCTGTTCCCTCAGTAGCAAGACTTCCTCTGGAGGAAAGAGGACAGAGGTTATTTCAATGCCTAATAAAACGTCTCCTCCTTGTGAGATGGTCAGCAATTATCAGTGACCCTGCCTCCTCCCTGCAGGGTGGGGCCCATCTCTAGGCTTCTGCAGCTTAGCCCTGCCTTTGGAGTAAGTAGGGGTTGCATTTGCTCACAGAGAAAGGGGCACTATTTCACAGAGCAAACTTCCTTCAATTTGCTCTGGGAGGAGCAGCAGAGGATGGGGTAAGAACAGGGCCTGGGGTTCTCAGGAGGTCCTCACAAAACTTTTACTGGTCTGCTTCATTCATTGCCCTTGATTGCAAACTAGGCTGCGGGCCCTTGGTCTGTGATGTGTTTGGCTGGGGATTTGCAGGGCCTGAGCAGCAATCAAAGCAAGGAAAAGAGAAAATGGGGGAGCTTCTCTGAATTTTTGCTCAAAATTCTCCGCCCCTGCACCTCTCTTACATAGTTCCTTATAGGTCTAATTCCTTCCTGTACCTGGAGCTCCCCAGGACAGAAGCAGGAGGCAAAGCTGAGGCACACAGCCTGGGGCTCACTCCACATGTGCAATCTAATCCAATCCTCACAGCCACCTGTGAGGTGTGGGCTAGCTCTCAGTGTCCCAGGTCACATGGTCTAGTGGAGCCAGACTTTCCACCCTGGTGGTGATGCTCCAACCCCATGCTCCTCACCACCAGCTGTCCCCACTTCTGCCACCTCTTCAGGATCTCTGCATCCTTGGACACAGAGCCTGGCCCCCAAGCACCTGCGTGTGGGCTGGGCTTTGCCACCTGGCTGTGTCTTGGTGTTCAGCCCACACCACCAGGCCTGTGTCACAGTGTCTGGCTGGGCAGGCCGCCATGATACCCCCTCTCCTTTATCCTCATTTTCTTCGGGCCCACTGCCCCTGGAGGGCCTGGGTGGGTCAGGACACCCAGCCCAGTGGGTGTAGGGGAGGGGGGCGACACAGGCCTCAAGATTGCTTCCATCAGCAGAGACCCTCATTTTGACCCAGGGCCACCTGCAGCAAAATGCGGTGACCAGTGAAGCTCCTAGGCCTCTTGTGCCTGATGTGGGAGCTGAGTCCTCATCTGTGCCTGGTACAAAACCACACCCAGCCCCAGGACTCGGTACATTGCTCCTTGTGTATGCTGAATGTCACCACAGAATTCTAGGCCTCACTCCTTGCAGCCCGAACAGCACTACCTTACAGAAACAATAAAATGCTGCTGCTGCATTTCCCAAATGTCACTGTTTAGGAAATCCTTTCCAATTCTAAATGGCAAACCAAAGTTCCATGGGTCACTCTAGTACTGTAAATGTTGGGTAAACACCTTCAGTGTACCAAGCGTTCCCCAGCTTCATGCCTTCGTCGTTGTTATGGACTGAAGCATTGTGTTGAAGCCCTAACCCACAATGTGGTGGCATTAGGAGTTGGGGCCTTGGGCAGGTAATGAGGTTTAGATGAGATCACAAGGATGGGGCCATCGTAAAAGGATGAGAGTGCTTAGAAGAAGAGAAACCAGAGCCTTCCCCTTTCTCTCCATGTGAGGACATAGCAAGAAGTCATCTTGCAAACCAAGAAGTGGTTCCACCAGAACTCAACAATACTGGCACTCTGATCCTGGACTTTCAGCTTCCAGAACTGTGAGAAATAAATGTCTGTTATTTAAGCCACTCTATGGTATTTTGTTATAGCAACCTGAGCTAAGACAATCATGTACCATATTTAGCACTACTTTGTAAATTAAGCCCATGGCAGAATACTCCTGAATTCAGAAGTACTTCTGTCTTTCACAGTTGTCAGGGAATTATCCCAGCACACCAGCTGGATGTCACCCCTTCCAAATGCTAATTCGTACCTTCCCTTCTTGACGCTCTTCCTTCAGTCTGCGGAGTGGCAGCCCAGGAATACATGGGTGCTCCTGCACCTGCTTGCTGGCTGATGCCATGTCTCTCCTGAGGTCTTTGTTTGTCTCCCGAATAGTACAGAAGCTGTATGCAGTGCAGGGGGTGCTCCTGGGACTAGGGAGCAGTGAAGCATGACGAGGACACATCTTCCTAACTAGAACCTGAGTGGTAAGAAACCAGCAGCTCACCTGCCCCTTCTGAGCCCTGGTGCAGTGTGCCTGGAACAGCAGCACTCCCTTCCTCCCCCAAGCCCTGGAAGATGGAGGCTTGCTCACCTGGGCAATGAATTGTGGTGGACGAAATATCAAGCCTTCAAAGCCTCCCTCCCCTGCCCTCCTCCCTGCAGAGGAGCCCTTTTTGTCTGCAGCACAACTCTCACTCCACCCCTGCCCCAAGCTTGGATGCACAGTCCCTGTGTAGTCTAGGGCTGAGACTCTGGGATGTCCAGATACCCACCCACTCACTTTGGTGCCCACTGAGAGGAAACAAGAACATCGTCTCTCCCCATCCCTCTCTAGTTAGACACTTTGAAGTTCTCCCTGTAATCCACTACCTCTTACCAGTGTGTGGCCTCTGGTACCTGGGAAGAGCAAAGACAAAGTTAAGCTTCGCAGCCCAAAGCCTTCAGCAAATATTTGCTGTTCCAAAGTGTGATCCCTGCCTCCCCACTTCCTCACCCCTGTGGGACTGTTGCTGATTAACATCCTGCTCAGAGATGATGGAGTTTCTGGAAAAACAGACTTAGAGGGAGGCTTCCCATATTCCCCAGCTCCTTCTGCAACCTTGAATATGGCTGAAATTCCACCATGAGAGCTGCTTCTGCTTTTCAACTCAAGGCTTTGCCCTAGTACGATTCAACTTCTGGGATGGGCTGTGGGGATTTCTCTTGAGTTACTCTGGGTGCTAGACACCTCATGAGAAACAAGGCCATGGCGGGTCTCATGGGTGCTTCCTGGGACCCCAACCCAGTACTGGGCCCTGTGTGTGGTTAGCAGGGGGTGTTTAAGACCTGCTCTCCTACCCCCCAAGCAACTGTCAGTACAGTGAGGGAGACAGGTAATCAATACAATGCAAAGCCTATTTCAAGATAAATTTATAACTTCCCAATCTTGCTGAACTCATGAGAATGAATCCTCAAGTACTTGAAATCAACGCTTGCACAGATCCTTTAAGACAAGATTCCTCAGACTTATCAGACTCCCCCTTTTTTTTAATGTGCCCCTTACTACCCTTGAAGTGAAATTTATGATTAGTATAACCTACCCACAAAATTAACAAAACAAAACACAATAATGCTCTATGTATAATATGAAGGTGAAGTAAAAGTAAATTATGAGAAAATAATGTGTCTTTGACTATGCAGATGCTCTGGCATAACTACACTGGAAGATGTAGGGCTGCCGGCAGATGCAGGGCAGTGTGAGAGTCTCTGTCGGTGCTGGCACTCCATAGTGTCGGCCATTCAGTACTACAACCAATATTACTACCAGTGATATGATTTTCTGAAATTGTAACTAATGCTTGGTAAAATTCCAGACAAAACAAAATTTAAATCTTCCACTGATTTATGTGGTAGTTGTCTTCATAGAAAATTTATTGCATAGTAAAACAGGGGAAATGGTGCATTTTTATATGAAATAAAACAGCCCTGGGACTGTGGAGGTCTAGGCTCAGATAAGTTTTGAATGGGTTTTTTGCTCAAGGGAACTTGAGATGGGACATTTGAGCCATGCGGGACCTGGGTCACTTCTTTAATGTGGTGGACTGTCCTGCATGTTCTGGTATGTCTGGCACCACTGACCCTCAATCATTGCTATGGTTTGGATGTGTCCCCCCAAAGTTCATGTGCTGGACACTTGGTTCCCAGTGCAGCAGTACTGAGAGGTGGGTGGTGATTGGGAGGTGATTAGGTCATGATGGCTCTGCCCTTGTGAATGGATTAACCCATTCATGGATTAATGGGTTATCACAAAAGTGGGTCTGTTATAAAAGCCCCCTTGCCAGGTGATGACCTGTGCCCCCTCTGACTGCAGAGTCCCCACCAGCAAGAAGACCCTCCCTGAATGCAGCTTCTCAGCCTTGGACTTCCCAGCCTCCAAAACTGTAAAAAAATAAATCTCTTTTCTTTATAAATTACCCAGTCTCAGGTATTCAATTATAGCAACAGAAAATGGACTAAGACAATCACTAAATGCCAGTAGTACTCCCCCAAACCTTTGTGAAAATCAGAAATGCCCCAACAAGTTACCAGATTGTTCCTTTTGGGCAGTACCTGCTCTGTGGGTAAGCAGTGCCTGAAGAGGTCAAAGTGAGGGATGCGAATGGGCTGGGCTGGGCTCCCTTCCCATCCACTTCAAGCTCTACAGCTGAGGGCTGCATGGCAGCTGGAGGCTTGTTAGCTCCAAGAGGCAGCAGCTGCTTCCTGCAGGCTGGGGGGAGTGTCTGCTTTGCCAAACATCTGAGCAGAAGCAACATGGAGCACAGTATTCACCAGGGGCTTCAGAAGTGCCATAAAAGTCATCATGGTACCTTTGGGAGGCTCTTAAAAGTGCTGCTGGGATTTCAGAAAGGGGTATTTATAAAGGAAGGCAGCAGAATGTATTAAAAAGCACATGAAAGCTGCAGTCAGGGCCCCTGGGCTTGGATCCCAGGTTCTCTACTCCCAATTCCTGTTGGACCTCTGTTGTAGCTGATGGACCTCTCTGAGCTTGCTTTTTCTCCTCTGTGAAATGGTCAGAACCAAGATTCTGGGCTACAAATAGCAGCACTGAGGAACCTGGAAGGGGAGGACAGTATTGTTTGTGAGGCTGTAAGCCTTGCCCCCCCCAGGAACTTCTGGCTCAGAAGTCCTCCTTGCTCTATGGGACATGATTCTTGTACTGCTCCCAGCAGGGGTGCTGCACACCTATAAAGCTAGGTGACTATGCCAGTTGTCGGATTAGGCAATTCATAACTAGAGACAAAACATTTCATTATTTTAGTTATACTAAGTTTCCATTTGTATTGTCACAGTTAGGGCCCACAGACCCTTCAAACCCATTGTACAGACTGGGCCACCACACCCCTCACATGCTAGGCTGGGTCATCAGACCCCTCACATGCAGGTCCACACTAGATAACTGGGAAAGAACCCAGGAGCTGTTGGCAGACGACATGAGCTCAGTCCTCAGCAGCAGCGGCGGTGGTGGCCTCTTGGAGGGTCCTGGGGGCACTTGCAGCAACAGCCTCCAGCAGCATTAGCAGCCTCCCCATGACCTCCCGGGGGGCATCTCGGGGGTTGGGGGGCACTGTAGATCAGAGCCACTCATCCTTTATACTTAAGTGCATAACCCAGGACACCTGGGTGCACATGCACAATTTCATTAGGCAATAACAAAGGAACACCTGGGCACACATGTATAGTTACATCAAATGCTCGGCAAGATTCCGAACATCTCAGGGGCCCTGACCATTTTTCTATATTTTAAAATATAGGAAAAATAAAATATATAAATATTTTATTTATGCAACACCACTCTTTGACCTTCAGCCTTCTAATCATATGGGAAAGTGAGAAACCCAATGTGTAACACTGTTGCTCAAGCTCTTTCACCAGCTGGGTGACCCTGAGCAAGCTACTTAACCTCTCTTAGCCTCATTTTCCTGATCTGTAAAATGGGGCTCCCAAGGCTGAGCTGTTGGGACCACTGGGATGATGAAATGGAATAGTACCTGTGAAGAGCTTGGTGCTATACCTAGTGGGAAGTGCTAAATGAATGGTATTTATTGTAAAATTTTAGAGCCAGAATGAACCTCAGAGGCAAGCCCTGTCCCCAGACTTTGATTTTAAGCAGGAGGAAATGCAGGCCTGCACCTGGGAAGGCCTTTCCTGCTAGTGCTGAGCAGAACAGAACCAGGCCATCCATCTTCCAGGTGACTTCAGCTGCTCATGCGCCTCTGCAGAGAAAGACTAGGAAAGCTCTGACCGGAAGATTTAGGGTGACCAGAGTCAACTCAGAGGCGACAGTAGAACCCTTCCTTGAACTCCCTCAAGCAGGAGGCCACTTCTGAAAGCCTCTCTTCAGGGCCAGGTCAAGGGGCTTCTAAAGCAAATTAGTCCTGGGAGCTAAGGGGGTAAATGTCTGAAAGACAGCAGGGAGGCCATAATCAGGCTGCAGGAAGCAGTGAGAGACCCTTTGTGTGGATCAGATCAGGAGCGGTGTCCGGGCGGGTGGGTAGCGAAGGAAAGGAGAATCTGTTACCCCAATGTATGCCTCTTTGACATTAAAATTATTTTTGAGCTGGAGATAATTAAGAAGCAGCAAACAGAGGGAAAGTTCTCCTTATCTTCCCCGCTTTCTGCCTGAAGACAGGATATAAACTCTCTTCTGCTGGAGACAAGTGTAGACTCATCCACCCAGAGAAGGCACAGGGAAATCTGCAAACAAACCTAACTCCATTAGTTTCTTCCCATTTATTTACCTTCCACAATTGCGGGCGGGGAAGCCTAAATCCGCTTTCCTTTCTCCTGTCACTTCTCTGTTAATTTATTGTTCCTTGTTGAAAAGCCTGTCTAAGTGGAGTTCTATGCCACCACTTTAAGTTACTTTTCATGGAGATTTCTCCTGCTTGATATGTGCTGCACACGTTAATAAACTTGCTTTTCTGTCTTTTATTACACAGAGAACTCAGACAGGTGGAGATGACATTTAGCTTCCCCTACAGTAGCACAGAGGTAGGAAAAAAAGGGCTTCCCAAGTCCAGCAATGTGCCTATGCCTGGGACAAACGGTTTCCAAGGAGGCCTGGCTCTCCCGCTTCCTCATTGGTCTTTTTTTTTTTTTTTTCAATTTATATATCTTTAATGCAAAATGATTTACTAAACATTTGTAATATTTATTCTGAAATAAAACCTCATTACATTTTTAATTGACACATAATAATGGTACATATTTATGGGGTACATTTCCAAATAGCTAGAAGAGAGGATTTTGAATGTTCTCACCATAAAGAAATGATAAATGTTTGAGGTGATGGATATGCTCAATACCCCGATTGGATCATTACAGAATGTATGCATTTACTGAAACGTCACATCGTATCCATTGGTCTTTTGATTTCCTGCTTCAGCTGCAGGCTCTGCTCCACCCTGCCTCACCCTGTGACACCTAACAAGATTGCAGACTGATCTGTCTGTCCTCAGCGCTGCAAAGCTGATGGCCCAGGCAAGTCCACTATGGTTGCCCTGCGAAGCCTACTGAGAGCGGTGCTCGGCGAGGAGGGGGAAACTTGTGGGTAATGAGAAGCCTGAATGCTTAGCACCTGCAGCCTGCCTAGCCCCACAGGCTAAATGACAAAGCTTTCCTTGAGAGGAGCTTTTTCTCTGGTAGAATCAAAAGGACTTTTCAGTAGGAGAGAAACAATAGGTTTTCCTTAGAGGGTATAAGGAAACAGATGCTCAGAGTGGTCAGGTAACTTGTTCAAGGACATGCAGCTCTGCATTTGAACCCAAACCTTGGCCTCTGGCTCTGAAAGCAGTGCGATGTCTCCTAAGGCCCTGACTTAACCAGCACAGTCACCTACTATGACAATAGATTTTAACTAAGATTTCCTCTCACCTGGAAGGGAGTCAAGCTGCTCAGGATGACTTTTATGCAGGTTGGGGGACAGAAGGTAGGATATAGGCATGTAGAGAGAGGGACAGGGATCCTTTTCCTCATGGGATATGATGATCTGGGGGGCAGAGGGCAGTAGGGAGCCATTGAAGGTTTGGGAGCAGGGGAGAGGCAAGACAAAAGGTGGGCTTCAGGAATCTAAATTTGGAAGCCATTTTAGGAAAGAGGAAGAGGGGGAGCCGGATGGGATGGAAATTGTCCTTCCCCAGAGGCTTCCCTGGCCATGGCCAGTGCGAACCCAATCTCCCCAGCACAGCGTCCACCTGCGCAGGCAGCACGTCCAAGCCCAGCCAGGGCTCTCCCCAGGGATGTGTCACATGAGTCTGTGAACAGTCCTTTCTTTCTTTTCTTTTATCAATATACAACGTAATTGATTTTCATGTCCCTTTACCGATTCTTTCCTCCTCCCTCCCTCTCCCCTCTCCATCAACATCATATCTGTTCACTTGTCTTAACAAGTTCAAGGAATTGTGATTGTTGTGTCTTCTTCCCTGCCCCCTCCATTTGTTGGTGTATTTGTCTATTTGTTTTTAGCTCCCCAAAATAAGTGAAAACATGTGGTATTTCTCTTTCTGTGCCTGACTTGTTTCACTTAATATAATTCTCTCTAGGTCCATCCATGTTGGTGTGAATGGCAGTATTTCATTCCTTTTTATAGCAGAGTAGTATTCCATTGTGTAGATATACCACAGTGTCCTTATCCACTCATCAGATGATGGACATTTGGGCTGGTTTCCAATTCTTGGCTATTGTAAACAGTGCTGCAATAAACACTGGAGTACAGGTATCCCTTCAGCATAATGATTTCCATTCCTCTGGATATATTCCCAGCAGTGGAATAGCTGGGTCATAGGCATTTCTCAAAGGAAGATATACGAATGGCCAACAGAGGCATGCAAAAATGCTCAACATCACTCAGCATTCGGGAAATGCAAATCAAAACCACACCAAGATACCATCTCACCCCAGTTAGGATGGCTAAAATCCAAAAGGCTGAGAATGATAAGTGCTGGCGAGGTTGTGGAGAAAAAGGAACTCTCATATGCTGTTGGTGAACAGTCTTTTTCTCCATGCAGTCTGCCATGTGGCTTCTTTTCCTGCCGACCACCCCATCTGCCTTCAGTGAGGTTTCCTGTGGTTTGTGAACCCATGTTAGATACCTCAACATGCCACAGCTGCCTGTGCCACCTGAGAACAAGGATGCCAGTCCCCAAGGTGCCACTGCAGAGCTGGGTCCCCAGAGTCCCTGTGGTGATGCTGCTGCACTGAGGTCCAGTCAGGGCCTCAGTAAAATGGAGATAATAACAGAACAAACTTCATGGGCAGGTTGTCCTACAAATAAATAAGATGTCTGTGACAAGCGCTCCACTGAGTGCCTGGCATGGTGAATGGGAGCAGCTGTCAGCATTGTTTTTATGTCTCTGCCTGAGTCAGAGGGATTGGCTGATTGGTTGCCCAGGATTCCTGGGGCTAAATCAAGGGTGCGAAGGTCGTGGTGGTGGGAGTGAATGGTTGCTTAGTAACTGAAGGATTTTGAAGGAGGTGACCCTGCAGAAAAGCCGACTTAGGATCTCATAGGCAACCTTGCCAGGGCAGGCTGGAAATTTCCCATCCAGCCACGTGGCTTCAGGCACATCTTGCAGGGCCCAGGACATAGGGCACAGTGCTGAACACTGTGTGGTGGAGGAGGGAACCTCTAGGTCAATCAGGAGCTAGACTGCCTGAAACCTGGACACTGGTCAAGGTGTTCGCCGGGCATCTGGGCCTGCACGCTGGCCCACACACACACACACACCTACCTGTCCTGGACTGTAAACTGTGGTTGTGTCCTTTACCTATTTTTCTTTATGCTGCTGGTACTAACTTATTTCAGATTTTAATTTTAAGCATTTTATTTTTAAATTATTTTAATCTTAAAGTAAAATTACAAGAATAGTATCAAGAACTCCTATAATCTTTTAGTCAGATTTACTAATTTTTAATTTTATACATGTTTTGCAATTCTATATATGTCTGTATTGACATCTGCACACTCATACACACACGTATATGCTATTTTTGTTACAGTGCTTATGACAGCCTTTATTCAATTCACATAGAAAAGCATGCAGTATTAATATAAAACAGTACAGTATTAATGTAAAATGTTCCTGCATGGTAGATAAACAAGGCATTAGCATACAAACCCAGTTTTAAAGGCCTGTATAGGCATCCCAAACATGTTTAGAGTAATATAATTTTTCAGAGCCAAAATTAAAAACTATGCTTAGCTCTTACCTATCCTTACTCCCTCAATGCTCTTCATGAAAAACATTTTTGTTCTTTTTTCTTTTTCCTTTTTTACTGACCGGTAACGGGATCGCAACCCTTGGTGCTGCGCCCGCACCGCGCTCAGCCAGTGAGCGGGAACTGGTCTCCACATGGGATCCCAGCCCTCAGAGGGAGCGCTGCCATGCTCCCAAGCGGCACACTCTCCCGTGCGCCGCCAGGCCAGCCTGAAAAACATTTTTGTTCTACATGAAACATATTCTATTAGCCAACTGAAACTTCTTTTTCTGAACTATGAAAAACAGAGTGAGGGCCGGCCCGGTGGCGCACTGCTACAGTGCACCGCTTGGGAGTGTGGCGGCGCTCCCGCCGAGGGTTCAAATCCCACATACAGACCGGCCGCTCACTGGCTGAGCGAGGTGCAGGCGCAACACCGAGGGTTGCAATCCGTTGCCGGTCACGAAAAAAAGACAAAAAGGAAAAAAAAAAAAAAAAAAACAGAGTGAGCAAGAATGCTACCAGGCATACAGCGTTTCCACAAAGGACAGTCACATACAAACAAGAACTCTGAAAGAAGCTTCCCTAGAATGTAAGTGGATCAAGAACGTGGTAAAAGTGCTTTCATGCCTGTACACCCAGAACGAGGAAGCTACCAAGTCTAGGCTCCTCCAAACCTGATAGAGTTTGGATGTGTTGTCCTCCCAGGACTCATGCAGAAATCTGATCCCCACTGTGGCAGTATTGGGATCTGTTTGAGTCATGGGGGTGGATCCCCCATGAATGGATTAATGCTCTCCCTGGGGGAGGGGGGATTAATGAGTGAGTTCTCGCTCTATTAGTTCCTGTGAGAGCTGGTTGTTTAAAAGACCCTGGCACCTCCCCTCTCTCTCTCTCTCTCTCTCTCTCTTGCTTCCTCTCACCATGTGATCTGCTTGTACCCACTGGCTGACTGCTACTTTCCACCATGAGTAGAAGCAGCCTGAGGACCAGCCAGAAGCAGCTGTCCCAGAATCGTGAGCCAAATAAACCTCTGTTCTTTATAAGTTACCCAGGTATTCTGTTACAGCAACACAAAAATGAACTGATACAAAACCCAGCTGCTCCATGCCTTCTTTCCAAAGTAGGCTCAATTTCTGATTTTTCACATTCACAAAAGATGAGCAAATGTAAACTACCTGACATAAAACAAATATTTCATACGGAAAGTGTATTCTCTCATACTAGCAGAACATTTACACAAAAACTGGACAAAAACAATGTCACAAAAATGCGAATATGTATGTATCACCTAAATAAGAGTAAATGAATATTGAACTGAGGTTAAAGTACTATTTTTCCATCCTGGCCTTTCAGAAAAGTCAGGCCATCATGGAACAAATAAAAAGGGGCAGGTAAAATAATAATTTTCACCCTAGGAAAATCTTTAGAGAAATTCAAATGTCTTATCAGCAGTGTGTAAACAATGCCAAAAGTTTTAAGGAATCCAAGCTCTGAAGACAACTGAGGCTCATTAATAGGCCACTGTATCTAAAAAATAAATCAAGATTCAAGAAAACAAAATCCACCCAACGCAGATACCTATAATATTCACTCAAAAAAAAACAAAAAAAAAACCCAAACCCCAAACCCCTCTCTTCCTACATTTTCTGGGCAAAAAGGTCCCCAAATGAAAACAAAAAAGATGAAACTCTTTGCAAAATTAACAAAAGTATCCTGGGTTCAGGTTAATCCACCATTCTGACTTGCAAAGAAGGTTTCAAGATGTGTTTACAGTTTTTTATCCTTGAAACTGGGGGTCTATTGTCCAAGCACTGTGTTCAAAAGTTCTGTGGATTACTCCTTTTCTCCCCTTCCATGTAGTTATGTTATCTGTCTGGAATATATTTGAGTACATTTGCTTTTCTTTTCATTCTGTTTCAGGGCTTTTGTCCTCTTGCTAATTTACATATAGAATATTAGCATCGTTCCCAAAGTCTAAACCATATAAAAAGGTACATGAAGGAGAGTGCCATTCCCTCCCCACCCTTCCACTCTGGGCCAGCCCCAATCTTTTGTAAGTAAACATTTAATTACGTTCTGGCTTATTCTTCACACATATATATATGTTTATAAGGACAAGTATATATGTTCGTACTCTCTTATTTCTTCTTCCTTACAAAATCAGTTTGTAGAGATTGTCTTCGGTTTTTGTTTTTGGGATTTTTTACAATTTCATGGTACTCTATTGTTTATTCAACTAATCACCTATGCTTGGACATTTAAATAGTTTCCAATATTTTGCAGTTACAAATAATGCAGTTAGTAACCTTGTGTAGATTATTAAAAACATTGTCAGAGGTGTGTCTTTTGGCTAAATTCTTCGAGTGGGATTTCTGGATCAAAGATAAATGTATCTGTATTTTTGTTATATATATTGGGTTGAATAGTGACCTCCCAAAAAGATATGTCCAAGCCCTAATGCTCATAACCTGTGAATGTGACCTTATTTGGGAAAAGGGTCTTTGTAGGTGTCCTTAAGTTAAAAATCAGAAAATGAGATCATTCTGAATTTAGCATGGTCCCTAACTCCAACGACAAGTGTCCTTATAAGAGAAAGGAAAGGGAGATTGGTGACAGAGAATATTGGACAAGGCCATGGGAAGATGGAGGCAGATACTGGAGTGATGTGTCTATAAGCCATGGAGTGCCAAGGATTGCCAGCAGCCACAAGAAGCTAGGAGAGAGGCAGGGGATGGATTCTCTCTCAGAGCCTCTGGAAAAAACAGACCCTGTCAACACCTTGATCTCAGACTTCTGCCTTCCAAAACTTGGCAAGAATTTATTTATGTTGTTTAAAGCCACCCATTCTGTGGTAGTTTGTTACATTAGTCTTAGGAAACTAATACATTATATTCTGCCAAATTCTCGTCCACAGGGGAAATTTTTGCATCCCAGTAGCAATGTATGAGAATTACTGTTTCCACACAGTCAATAGAGTATATCATGAAGCTTTCAAATTTTTGCCAATCTGATGGATAGGAAATGGTATCTCCGTGTAGTTTTAGTTTGCATTTTTTATTTTAAGTAAAGTTGAACATATTTTTAAATGTTTAATTGCTATCTAAATCTCTATATTTCCTGTCTCTTGCCCATTTTTCTGTAAGATTTTTGATATTTCTTTCTCAATTTTTAAAAAAGTTCTTCATATATTAGTGTTATTAGCTCTTTATCAGTGATGCAACTTGATAATATTTTCTTTCATGTTTTCACTTGTCTTTTCATTTGCATATAAATTTTTTGACCATGCAATTAAAAAAGTTTTTGTGTAGTTGAATTTATCAATCCCATCTTTAATTTCATTTGGACTTTGAGTCACGGTTAGAAAACCTTTTCTTACACCTAAATTGTAGATGAATTTACCCATGTTTTCTTTTAATACTTGTGTAATTTCATTTTTTACATTTAGATCTCTTTCCTTGGTTTATTTTTCTGTATGGTGTAAGGAATGAATCTAATTTTATTTTGTTTTCAAATGGCTATCCAGTTGTCCTGATGCCATTTATTTAAAAGCCCTTCCTTATCAAATATTAAATTTCCATTTGTACTTGGGTCTACTCATAGTTCCAGACTTTCTAACCTATTCCATTGACTTGCCTACCCATGTGCCAGTACCAGTTTTAATTAAGGAATCTGTGTAGTGGGCTTTAACATCTGGTCAGGATAGTCCCTTCTCCTCCTCCTCCCCCTTCCTCTATAGCATTTCCTTTTCGGTGTTTTCCTGGCCATTCTTGCATGTTTATTTTTTCATATCATCATAGATCAGATAATACTTTGGTAAAAAAAAAATGTGTTATTTTTATTGGAATCCCATTAAATTGATAAATTAACTTAAGGAAAACTGATGTCTAGATGATGTTGAGGAGTATTTTTCTATTTGCCCAATCAAATTTTGTGTTTTTAAGGAGCCTTTTATAATTTTCTCAAAATAGATTCTGCACATGTCTTTTTAAGTTTATTCCCAAGCTTTTAAAAGTGGTATCTTTTTGGTTGTGATTGGGTTTTCTTTTACATTATTATTATTTGTTATATGAAGTCTGCTATTGTTTGCACGTTAATTCTATATACTGATATCTTGCTGAATTATTTTATTGTTTGAGTTTATGTTATCATTCATTTGCATGTTTATTTTTCTATGTGGACTTTGGTATCATCTTGTCTAGTTACAGTTATGTAGGTATATTTCCATGTCATCTGCAAATAGAGATAGTTTTACTTCATTTTCCCCAATTCTTATGCTTCTGCTTCCTCTTGTCTAATTGCATTGGCTAATACCCACAGTACAATGTGAGATAATAAGCAGCCTTGTCTTCCTTTTTACTTTAGTGGGAATGCATTTAGTGTTTTCTTATTAAGTAAGATGCTGGCGTTAGAAATCAGACACACACACACACACGTGTGTGTGTGTGTGTGTGCTTGCGCGTGTGCACATTTAGAAACATAAATATGTATATTTATGTAAGTACCTTTCAATTTCTATTTCTCAAAGTATACGCCATCTATCTGTCTGTATCTATCGACCATCTATTTATATACCTATATATCCAATCTATCTCCTGTAGATCTATCATCTATTACCTAGTTCTTCTTTATCTCAAAGTTTTTTGACCTGATCCAGGAAGGTGGAGCCTCTTCGTCCTTCAAGGTCTCTCTTGCGCCCTCTACTAACAAAGCTTAACGTTGCACCTGGCTGGCAAAACAAAAATGCTGAAAAAGTCCAGATCGATTTTTGCAGAGTAGCAATGAAGGGAGGATTTGGAGCGAGAAGCAATAATTATAACCACCGAACCAAAATATGTTGTCATTATATTTTGATTTAAACGGTAAATTATATTCTAAAGATATTTTAAAAACATTATGTATATATCTGTTTTACCCACATATTTACCCTTTCTGGTGCTCTTCATTCTTTTGTGTAGGTCCAAGTTTCCATGTGGAATCATCTTTTTTCTCTCTGAAGAACTACTTCTAAAATTTCTTTGTTTCTCAACTTTTTTTTTGTCTGAAAAGAATCTTTACTTTGCCTTCATTTTTGAAGGGTTGTTTTTGCTCTTTTTTTTTTTTTTTTCATTTTGAAAGATGTTATTGACATTTCCCCCCTAGAACTTTAAGGACATCTTTCCATTGTGTTATGGCTTGCATGTTTTTTTCTTTTTTAACTTACTATTTAGAAACAACTTCAAACTTACAGAAATTTGCAAAAATTATGGTGTTCCCATATACCCTTCCCCAACTTCTGCATATATGAACTTGCTACGTAACCATAGTACAGAGATCAGAACCAAGAAATCACATTGATACTGTATTATATGAATGTTACTCAATTTCTTTCAGTTGTCTCACCAATGTCCTTTTTCTGGGTCAGCGTTCAATCTGGGACAGTTCGCCAGGTTTTGTCTTTCTTGACCTAGGACCTTCTGAAGAGTACTGGCCAGGTATTTTGAAGGATGTCTTTCGATTTGGACTTGTCGGATATTGCCTCTTGTCAACTTCGATTGTACGTTTTTGGCATGAGTACCGTACAAGTAATGTACCCTTGTCTGTGCTCACATCAGCTGGCCGGCATAATTGCCGATGAGTAATCGATCTATGTCTTTATATTTGTGCCCTGTTTGTAATGTGTCTTTTTTCTGGCTGTTTATCCTTAGTTTTCAGCAATTTGATGATGCCGTGCCTTGGCTAGTGTTATTTGTGTTTTTCTTGCTTTGGATTTTTAAAATTTGTTAAATTTCTTGAACCTGTGTGTTTAGTTTGGAAAAAAAATCTAGCCACTATTTCTTCAAATGTTTCTCTGTCCCTTATGTCTCCCCCTTCCCGGGGCCTTAATTTCATGTAGTAATGTAATGGTGAGGGCTTAAGGCATGTGTAGTTGTATTTGCACTACTATTGATTTTATAGTCTGTTGGGAGGATACTTAAGAAACATATTTGTGCAGCTTTCATTATTCTACGCCAACAGATTGTCTTTTTTTTTTTTTTTAAACAATCGACCTGTGGAAGACATAAGCTCTTTGAGTATAATATGAATGGCAATATTTTTGGCAGTTTGTCATTTGTCTTTTAAATTTGATTATACTTAAAACTTTTTTTATACAGTTGAATGTATCAATCTTTTCTTTAAAGTCTTCTGGATATTTTAGCATTCTTAGATAAGCCTTTCTTATTATGAGATTATTTCTAAAATACCTGTATATCTACTTCTTGTAATTTTATTTTTAATACTTAAAATATTTTATTGTTTTTATATTTAAATCTTTGATCCATCTGGAATTGATCCTGACATAAGGACGAGAATGATTTCAACTCTACTTTGTTTTTCAGCTGGCTATCTGGTTGTCCCCAAACATTTTAAATAAATATTTTAATATGATTTGTTTTCTACATTAATTTAAAATGCCACTTTTGATTTATTCTAAAGGTCTGTTAATAAATTAAAAAGTAAGCTCTGAATTATATATATATATATATACACACACACATATATATGTGTGCATGTGTGTGTGTGTGTATATATATATATATGCACATATATAGTGTATTCAGTGGAATGGAATTAGGGGAGAGGAAATTTATAAACTCAGTGTTGTTTTACATAAAAATGTAAAAAAAATACTAAAAAAATAAAACCCAACAAAACAAATTTAATTGCCCACCAAATGGAAACGGTGTTACTAGTGTGAGAGGATGGGATCATATTGGTTTTGGGGCAGAACAACTGCCTCAAGGTGGCCCGGCCAGTCTCTCCCCTGGGGCTTTGCTTCAGCATGCACTGCTTTTGTGATAAGAAAGGAAAACCAGTGAATGTTAGAATCTATCCCACATATCTGATTGGTCTCCTCCCATCTCTCTGGAGTGAGACAACACTGTTCATTCACAACAGGCTTCAAGTATCATCCCCTCCAGTGGGAGTCCAGAAACTTCCAGTCCCCGAGGGAACCTTAGAAGGAAAAACTCAAAGCTTCAGCCTCTTCCCTCTCAGTGGCCTGGCTGGGGTTCTGTCTCAGGCCAGGCTCATTCTAAGGACCTGCTCTTTCTCACACACTGCCCTGCACCATTCTGACGCTAAGACCCATGACAAATCAAAGATACCACATTGTCTGCACTTGTCAGGAAAGGGGGGTGCGGTTGTTGGCCAGAGAAGTTGCTCCTGTGGTGGTACCAAGTGCTATGGTGTGAATGTCTGTGTCCCCTCCCAATTCATATGTTGAAATCCTCACCCCTATGGTGATGGTGTTAGGAGGTGGGGCCTCTGGGAAGTGATCAGGTCTTGAAGGTGGAGCTCTCATGAATGGGATTAGTGTCCTTATAAAAGAGACCCCACTGTGCTCTCTTCTGCTCTTCCTGCCCTGTAAGGACACAATGAGAGCTCAGCCATCTGTGACCAAGAAAGTGAGCCTCACCAGAACCCCTCTGTGCTGGCACCCTGATCTTGGACTCCCAGCCTCCCGAACTGTGAGAAATAGTGTTCTGTTGTTTATAAGCCACCCAGTCTATGGTACTTTGTTATGGCAGCCCGAGAGGAATGAGATACCAGGTCTGGGGATTTGCAGATACCCCTTTATAACTGTGTGCCCTCCAGAGTCCCGTGCCTTTCCCTGCAACCACACATGTCATCAGAGTTTCAAGAACAGTTGTTTATTACAAGATGCTTAAAGGTAGAGACAACTCTGGTTGGATGGAGAAGAACCTGGAGACAATTAGGGGGAATCTCCCACCCCCCCAAAACATTTCTGTGGGGTCGCTCATGCCCGAAGTCAGATGGTTCCTGGCTTCTGGGTGGGAATACTCTTAGGCTGGGTTCACAACCTTGCCCAGGAACAGGCTGCTCCATGTGAAGTGGTCAAAGATCAGGACGAGGAAGGGCTGGTGGAAGCTGATGGTGAGAGGCTCGGACACCAGGTTTAGGGTGACCCCGGTGGAGGCAGCTGCCTTGACACCTTTCTCATCGAGCTCCAGCACGGCCTCATGGACCACCTGTTGGGCATGGATGAAACATGGTGGTGAGCGCCCGCTGCGTGTCAGGCGCCTTCCATTCCTCATGGCTCTATGGAAGGTGAATCTGAGGGTCAGAGAAGGTCCCCTGCTGGCTCCTCATCAAAGCAGTACAGAAAGGACTACCTGGGCTGTAGTTCTTTCTTCCTTCAGAACCCAGACTGCACCTACAATTCCTCCCTATAATAAGGGTGGGTTGAGCCCATCACATGGAGATTAGGGGCCTTGTGGCTTGAACTGGGCTTCAATGTCCATATCAGGTGCTCGTTACTGGTCCTGGGCTAGCACAGGGAGACCTGCTCTCTGTCCACTTTGCTAGGGTTCAATTTATGCAGTGCTTATGCCTGTTCTGTTTGGGAGAGCCCATGCAGAACCTGAGATATAGACCTGACTGTTGAAACATCCCTGGTTGTGATGTAATTGGGTAGAAGGCTCGATGTGATCCCAATTAGACATTTACCACTTTCCTGTTTTCTTTTTGCCAGGAGCTGCTCACAGTCCTGCCGTGACAACTTCATTTCCCACAGTGACCCCTCTGTGTGGTCTGGCGGGATAGGCAGACACCCAGGCTATGGCTCTCCTGTGGCCCTTCCTTGTCACTAGCTTCCTGTGTGACCTCAGGGAACTCGTATTTTCTTGCTGAGCCTCTATTTATCCCATTGTGAAATGAGGGCTTGGACCAGAACTGGGGTTCTCAACCTGGGACCTATAGGCCCATTTATGAATGAGCTCAATGTTACTTATTATTATTATTTTTTATTGTAATTTTGGAGGAAATAACGAGATGAGCTCCCATGACACTTACCTTCGATACCTTCAGCTGGGCCTCTGGGGTGATGCCTGAGAAATTGGCCCGATCGCTAAACAAGTCTGCAATGCCCATGTCTGCCAGCACGCCCCCCAGGTCATAGGCTCCAGAGATGGAGACCTTCGGGAGGTACAGGTCCACCAGGCTGTGTGGGGCAAACACATGGTGTTGGACACTCCAGGGCCGGGCCTGGCAGGGAGAGAGCAGCAGCTCCTGTCCTGGCCAGAATCCCATTTCCTCCTGTGATCCTCCCAGCCTGACCTGCCCTTTGTGGAGAGGAGAAGGGACGATAGAGGCAGGACCTACCTCTCCCTCTGTCACACAGGTTGCCTCTTCTTTGGGCTTTTGAGTTACAACTTTTTTTCTTCTTGGCAATTCCTTTGAGCCAGTTCCCCCTGTGATACAGCTGGAGCACTGAACACTTAAGACAATGGTCCTTAAAGAAGTCCTGTTGGTCCCCAGATCACCCCCTGCTAAAAGCAGAGGGGTGGAGGGAACACCTAGCAGGGAGTGGCAGTCCTGAGCCCAACTGGGCCACTAATGCTGTGTGGCTTTAGGCAAGTCCTGCCCTCTCTGTGCTTGTGTCCTCATGTGCACAACAAGGTGGTTGAACACGTGCTCTTTCAGGGCCCTTGGGTGCTAAAGCTCTGTGATTCTGCAAGAACTTGATTCAACTGGTAGTTTCCACTGGATGAAGCAGGTGGGGTTCCGGAGAGGTAAGAGGAATCATGTTGGGGCTGGGTGGGCATCTACACTTTTTAACATAGTAAGGCATTAGTTTTATTTTTAAATTTCTCCTTTTTCCTGCTCTTCAGGGGGAGAGAGGTCTGAAACCCTGCAGCTGAGGGCTGTCAGGGAGAATGCACAGGTGCTCCCATGGGCGGGAGGGAAGGCTGGAGACCCTCTGTTCACTGAACAAAGCAGCCCTGGGGAGTCCTGGAGGCGGGCAAGCAGCCAGGATGGAGTTTTAGTTGTGTCAAAAGGAGTGGAGGAGCAGTCAAAGAGGCGTGGACATGTGACTTCTCTAGATGGGGAAATATGAACTGAACATAAGGAAGAGAGACCAGCATACGAACATGTCAGATGCCTAGTGTGCGCTCTTCACCTTCTCCAGCCCATCGTACGGGCACGCACACACACAAAGCCTTGTGAGGCTGAGATCAGCATCTTCCACTTCCAGACTGAAAGCCTGCAACTTAGAGAGGCTGAGGAACTCCCCAAAGTCTGGCTATTGGGAAGCAGCAGAACCGTGAAGAAACCAGGACCATATTGTCACTTACAGTCGCAGATCTGAGGGTGCGGTGATGGGGATTTAGGGAGGTATTATTGATTAGAGTTGTTCACACTGAACTATTTTCATGAAGAGATTATTTTTGGTCTAAAGGGAAAGATTATCCTTCACCTTCTCAACAGAATAGGTCCCGAATTTATTGTTTGAATGAACCATGGTGCAATATCACTGTCTGGTGGTGTTATACCTAAATTACAGGCTCCTTTTTAGGGGGTGGATGGCAACAATTAAAAGGACAAAGAGCTGGCAAATGGATCCCTAACATCACACAATCTCAGATTCACACCCCATACACACACGTGTATGCACACATGCACACACACACTCTCTCAAGGATACATGTGGATTGTTCCGGAACTATGTCCCCCACATACGGGATCACTCTGAAGCAAAGAGCTGGCCACACTACTCTTCCCTGCAGGAGAAAGGTACTTCTCAGGCACTGCCATGTCCATTTACAGAACTAGATTAACCTCTCCAGAAGCACCCAGCTCTCTGAGGATGTCATTCAAAATGAAAACAACCTGAAACCATAAAACACAAAACCTACATAGATGATAAAGTAGAAGAGCTTCTTTCTGGATTTTCTACTGCAAAGTTCTTGGATTACAAAGTTGGTCCAAACCGAATCAAGCTGAATTTGTCTCCCTCCTTCTGCTGCCCTGCTTTGCTGGGGCCCTGGGAGTGCCTCCCACCCCCTTGGTTGGTGCTATGCCCTTTCCTCTGTCCTCCCTCCAGCAGCACTGTACACATCTCTCTCTCAGACACAGCTTCTGTCACTGTATTACCATCAGTTCCAGCAGAATCTTTTTTCTGCTCTAGAGTGCATGTCTCTGAGGTCTCTATTTTGTCTTGTTCACCATGCTGTGCCTTGTGCTAAGCCTGGAGCATGGCACATAGCAGTGCTTCTGTTTCTGTATACTGAATGAATGAATGACATGCTGCCTGCTCCACCAGCCTTCCTGACCTACTCCAGATCCAAGTGTCTGCTCCCTCTCCTGCATCTCCTCTGCCCTGTGAGTCTGCATCACCCCACCTGTCACCAGGTTTCATGTTGGTTGGTGTTTTCTGATTCTTGCACACAGACAGAACTCGAATCTCCCTGAGAGTGAGAGAGATTCATTGCTAACTCCCATCCTCAGCTGACCTCTGAGTGCCAACTCCAGCTCCTTGCTAGGACTGGAGGTTGGAGGTGGAAGGAATCTATTGGCTGGCTCTCCACCTGCCCATCAGCATATACACCCCTCGCTCTCTTTTTACTTATCTATTACCTACTTATGTCCTCGCTTTCTTACTTATTTACTGATTGATTGATTGATTGAAGGAGAGTTAGAAACACTGAGTGATTTAAGAACCATTCATAGGCTTTGCATTGGTTGCATAATGTATGCAGAGGTCCTTTTCATTATTTTTTAATGGCATATCTGATGAATCTTTAGCAGGGCCTCGTTTCGGATAAGTAAGAAAACAAAATGGATAAGTGGGGAGTTGGGTGGTTGGGGAGCTCACTTCATAAAAATGATGTGAAAATATAATACAGAGGGTGGTTATGAATCTCACAGGGAAAGGGGACTTGACTTTGTGGAATGCCTCAGAACATCTCAGTGTTGATCAACAGGTTGATAAATAAGTATGACCTCTGGGTCAGAGAACCTCATGGCCATTGGGGACCCAGCAGACAGGAGAACAATAAGTCCTGGAAGGCAAGTCTGGGGGAAGAAGGATGCCCAGGTGCACCCCTTTCCCACTGCCCCACCTTCTGGGACCACACGCATTGCAGAAATCAACACGATGGCTGGAGGGCTTACCCCCTGGTCAGGGACTGGGACCATCTCTGAATCGTATCCCGGCTCAGTGAGGCGATGACCGTATCCATCTTCCCCTCGTCTGGAAGGATGAAGAAGACAGTCCCGTTGCCCACGTAGTCCAGCTGTACCACCTGGCAGGGGAGCAGCAAGTCACGAAGGTACTTGATGGTGCTCGACTGGAACATCATGGGCACCTTCACCGTGGTCGTCTTGTTCACGTGGAAGTTCTTCTCCCTGGTGCTTTCCGGGTCAAAGGGCTGTGCCCACGTGCCTGGGAAGAGGTGGAAGAGGGAAAGCAGGAGACAGTGCTGTAGAGCAGGGAGGAAAATGCAGCTTGGGTGGCCTCAGGGGTGGCTGAAGAGTGCCAGGTGTGACCACTAAAGCAAGTGACATGGCAGCCTCCCCCGGTCTGCAATGTCCCCATTGGAGCTGCTAGAGTTTTCTGGTAAGATGTGAAAATTCCCAGAGGTTTAAAGCCTGTTCTGTCCACCTCTTGGAGTGGGTTGAGGATTAGCTCTGTTTCCAAGATTGGCTTCTGAACATGGAAGAGGGGAGAGAGCAAGAGAGTGCTGGTTCTGGGATTTGAGGGTAGAATTCACTTAAACCAGACTTTGCCTTGGCCCGCCTGGACCTGGAATGGGCCCTGGCTCTGAGGGCTTTGGAAGAGGGGCTGGACCTCCAGCCTCAAACTCGAGGTTCCTGGCGGGGCGAGAGGAGGTGGTTTAGGGGAATAGAGCACCCATCCATTTACACCCCTCCAGCCATGCTGGCCAGTCGATGGTACCCACTCCCCTGCAGGACGCTCCTGACCCACCATGTGGTCTTTGTTCTAGAGCACATTTCCCGAATGTAGAGTCCGGGTGAGAAGATCCTTCAGGGTCCAGACTCCCATCCCCATGCTGGACCTTGGACCCCTCTCCCATGTTCCAGGAGGTCATCGTCCAGCCTGTGTGTTCGCCTTGGGACGGGGAACTCACTACCTTCACAGACAGGACTTGTCAGCTCTGATGGGAAGGAAATTGCTCCTCAAACTAAGCCAAAGCCTGCCTGACTGTAATGGCACCCATGGAACCTCTGCTGTCCTTTTGAGCCTTTCCAAACAACTCAGAGTCCTCTTGCAGGATATTTACAGGGGATGAGTTTCACCAGGGCCTCTCCTGCTCTGGGTTAAGTCTCCCAGGCCTGGAGATGACTGATGACCCTGATTCCAGCAGGTTCCAGGTGTCCTGGCTGCCTTTGACCTCAGCCCTGGAGCCCTTGTGAGGCCATTTAAGGGCCTCCCTGCTGAGCCTGCCTGAGGGTGGCCAGGTAGACCCTCTGCCATCCCACTGCCTGTGAAATCTGTGGAGTGCATAGCCAAAATTCTTGGTTCTAAGCCAGCCTCAAACCCCTGTAACAGCTACTGATGGAGACAACGGGGAGAGGCTGGAGGATGTAGGGAAACGAGCTGTGGCCATGGAGCCTGGAGACCCAGGAGCTATGCCTGGTCCATTGTGAGCGACCACTCTAACCTCAGTGTCTGCAGACACTGCCTGAGTGTAAACTCATCACGTTCGTGTGTCTCACAGCCAGTGAAATGGTTTGAGGAAGTCCGTAGTCCTCAGATCTGAAGGAGGTGGTGTTTGCTAACTTGTTCAACTTACAGCAAAAAAAATTGTGATTAAAATATTTTTCATTGTTAGGTTTTTCAAGCTTAAAATTTTGCTGCTTACTTTTGACTGAGTATTTCTTTTCTAGAAGCAAGCATAACATATCTAGTTTGGCACAAAAGAAAATACAGAGTGGGGTTCAACCTGTACTTTAAGGGATTTCTTTTAGAAATTCTTAAGAGAGCTGGTGGTAAGAAAACTAAAGAACTTATGGGGGAAAATCTGAGAGAGCAAGAATGATTCCCCTGAAAAATCTTTTGTCAATACTTTAAATGTTTTCTAAAAAGAGCTGTCAAGATACTAAATAAGGGGCCGGCCCAGTGGCGCACTCCGTAGAGTGCGGCACTTGGGAGCGCGGTGGCGCTCCCGCCGAGGGTTCGGATCCCATATAGAGACCGGTCCACTCACTGGTTGAGCGCGGTGCGGGCGCGACACCGAGGGTTGCGATCCCGTTACTGCTCAAGAATAAAAGACAAAAAAAAAAAAGATACTAAATAAGGAACATACCAGGGACATTTTACATGTCCTAAATTTAGTGATAACAGCTATACCACTCTCCATTTCTATTTGTTATCCTGGCTTGCTGGAAACATTTCAGGGCATCCCCTGGCTTAACGAAGGGCTTACTGATTAGTTATACTGTGTTATAGAAAATCTCTGTACACGGAGGCATTCTGCACCCATCAACATCTGGTCCTGCATTCAGATGTTCAAAATCTCTGATCTTATGCCCAAGAGTTGTGGTTTCCCACCAACTTAGCCCTGCTGTCATCTGGAGAACACTGAAAACCATGTGCAGAATGACACCGTACCAAGACCTGTCCCACCAGCCGCCCACAGGTGCTCAGGCCCCTCTCAGATTCAGCAGGGCCCTCCCTGCACCTGGGTTTACTGTGCCTTTCCCGAGGCTGTGTTGCCAGAGCCTCTGTGCACCCACTGTATGTGAAAAGCCCTATGCAAAGGCACTGGGGCCCTCAAGAGACAAGGACACCATGCATAAGGGTGCACAGTCTAGCGGGAGAGACAGCCTGTGGAATTCGTGGGAGCACCAGAACCATTTCTGGACAATTGTTCCCAGCCTCCCCAGCCCTCCTGCTGTCAGCTGTAAAGAATGCTGCCTTTGCCTGGGCAGCCTTGCACCCTCATCACCCTCCCTGGAGGGTGGCCTCTGCCAGGGGGTTCCCGGACTTGTGCTGGAGAATGGGCAAGACCGAGAGGCAGGTGGAGGAAGAGGATGCACCAGAGATGCTAAGTGGGTCCAGGCAATAAGGAGGGGGGTGGAGCTGTGAGTGGGGCCCTGTGTGAGTGCTGGGGAGGAGAGGTGGGGGCGCAGGAGGAGTCCTTGCTGGGGATTATGACTCCGATGATCTTTAATGTTGAGAGACACATGTTAAAAACTGTAATGACTGCTTTTGTTTGTTTGTTTTGGCTGTTTCACCTGAATTTCTTTGAATGTGACTGCTTAACTGAAATTGAACCACTTGGGTCCCAGGTTACATTACAGCGATGATTGCTAAAACGAGGCGTGGGTGAACTGCAGAGGATGCATATGAAGAGCAGGCGCTTCCCGAGGCAATCAGCGGGGGCTTCACAGAGAAGGTGAGTTTGGAACTAAGATTTGAAGGGTGGGAAGAGTTTAGGCAGTCAGATAAATTCAGGGAGGGTCCGTGGGACAGAAGGGGCACGGGCTTTGTGGCAGGCAGAATAATGACACCCCAAAGATCTTCACACCCTGATTCCTGGAACCCGTTACTATGTTAGGCTACAAGTTGAGGGGGACTTAATGTTGTAAATGGAATTGTGGTTGCTGATCAGCTGGCTTTGAGATGAGGAGATTATCCTGGATTATCCAGGTGGGCCAGTGTAATCACGAGGGTCCTTATGAGTGGAAGAGGAAGGCAAGACAGTCAGAGTTGTAGAAGGAGGTTTGATGATGGAAGCAAGGCTGGAGTGATGCGATTACTGGCTTTGAAGATGGGAGGGTCACAAGCCGAGGATTGCAGGTGGCCTCTACAGGTAGAGCATCCCTTATCTGAAGAACAAAATCTGAAATGCTCCAAAATCCAAAGCTTTTGGGGCACTGACATGATGCTGAAAGGAAATGCTTATCGGAGCACTTAGGATTTCAGATTTTCAGATTTGGAGTGTTCAACTGATTAAGTATCTGCAAATCTTCCAAAATCTAAAAAAAAATTGAAATCCAAAACTCTTTCTGGTTCCAAACATTTCGGATAAGGGATACTCAACCTGTAGAGGCTGGGCAAAGCCTCAAAATACATTCTCCCCTAGAGCCTCCAGAAAGAACCAGCCTGACCAACATTTTGATTTCAGCCCACTGTGACCCATTTTGAACTTTTGACCTCTAGAACTGTAAGGTAATAAATCTGTGTTGTTCTGAGCCACCACGTTTGCAATAATTTGTTACAGCACTGTTAGGGGATTGACACGGGTTCCTGCAGAGACAGGCGTGCTCAGGACACAGAAGGAATTTGGTGTGGTTGGACTCTGTGTGTGTGTCTGTCTGCTGTGTATTGAGAGCTTGGAGGACGGAAAATGTTGAGGGTGAGGCTGCAGAGAACAGAAGCAGACATCTCTATGCTGGGGTTTCTCAACCTTGGCACTATGGACATTCTGGGGCAGATAATCTTTGTGGGGCTGTCATGTGAGCAGGATGTTTAGCAGCCTCCCTGGCCTCTATCCACTAGATGCCAGTAGCACACTCCACCCCACCTCTAGTAGTGACAACCAAAAATGTCCCCAGACATTGCCAATGTCCCTGGGATGGTAGGGGATCATCCTCTGCTGAGAACCACTGCTCTAGACTAAGGAGTTTAGATCTTATTCTCAGGGATATTGTGTCTCCAATTTGCCTGATTATAAAATTTATCTGGGATCAGAGGAGCGCTTGCTAGAAATACAAATTAGAGTGGTTTCCTACAGTCGTTTTGCTTCAGTAGGTCTGGTACAAGCTCTGGAATCTGTGGCTTTAGTCTCCCTGGAGATTTTTATGAACAGGCAGTCTGGAAAACCCAGTAGTTTGGTGGAGGTGGGATGTGGTCAGAGTGGCTGTGAGAGTGCAGGCAGTGTGTGCAGGATGACTTTGAGGGAATCTGGAGGTTCCTGAGGGGGCAGGGGCTGTATCTGGTTCTAGGCTGTACTTCCAGCCTTTGGCTAGTACCTGACTCACTCTTAGTGCTCAGTTAATATTTGTAGACTGTGGAGCAGCCAGACTGGTCATGGTTACATGCATGGGCCTCGAGCCAACCTGCTAGAATTTGGGTGAGTTGATCACCTCTTCTGGGTGTCATTTTTATCTTTTGTAAGATGATATAACTTGACCTTCACAACAGGATTGTGGTGAAGACGAAGACTCCTGGATGTAAGTGTGCTTTGTAAAATCAAATGCTTTGCCCAAGAGTGTGCCCTGAATTTTGATGGCTGTTACTATCCTTGGCAATAGTGGATGGGGCCTTTTCAGAATGCAATGGGTAGGGGTACCTTTGAAGAAGATGTAGTTCACCAGGATGAGGATGGCTGGGCTATCCAGGTCTGAGAACAAGTCCTCAATTTTCCCTTGCGTCTTATTCTTGATATACTCGTTGATCTGTCTACTGGCTCTAGCCCAGTCCTGGAAATCTGCAGCCAAGGCCTCTGACTCATAGTAGTGCTTAATGTCTGCTGAGAACGATTCCAGCAGCTCCAGGCTGCTGTCAAGGAACAAGGCATTGCCCAGGATCATTTCCAAGCTTGTGTCTGACTCCCTGAGGAGGTGCTGGAGGTGCTGGAAGCCCTGGTGGATCTCGGCCTCAGATATCTCAGTGAGGTTGAAGCCCAGGCCCTGAAGAAGCTGGGTTTGTGTATGGCCACAGGTACCCAGGGACAGCATAGCTAAGGTCATGGAGATGCTCACGGGGGAGATGAAGATGTTCTTGTTGGGAGCTGAGGCCACTAGATGCTTATACAGGCTGAAAGCAAAGTCAACATTGGTTGGAGCCAGGCCCCGGTGATGACTCCTTGTGTTCACATCAGTGTCAAGGTCCTCAGCCTGGACGATCCAGAGGCCACTGGTGGATAGCCAGAGGAGACAGGTGTATAGGGCGAGTAGCATTTTCCAGTATGTCCAGGCCCTGCTAAATCACAAATGCTTGTTAGATGATGTGGTGGCTTCTGAGCCAGTGGAGCAATAGGAGGCAGGTGGAGGAGACACCATTCAAGCCCTAGTTCCTTTCTCCACACTGGCTGTGTGACCTGGGGCAAGTCACAGCAGGGCTCTGGGCTTCAGCTTCCTCATTTGAAGTATGAATTATATCCACTATGATTTATCAAGTGGTTCCCAGGCTCCCAGCACTGATCTAGGTATTTTGTCTGTATTCTCTCATCTAATCTTCAGAACACTCATAAAGTAAATGTTATTAACCTGATTATAGGCAGGCAGAACCAGATGCTCAGAAAGGTTAAATATGCACCCAATTGATATATTCAGAATGCTGAAATCAAAAATCAAAAAACAAAACAACCCCCCCAACCCACCAAATCTGTCAACCAAGAATCCTATATCCAACAAAACTGTCTTTCAAAAATGAGGAAAAAATGAAGACATTCCCAGATATACAAAAGCTGAAGGAACTCATTACCACAATGCCTGCCCTGCAAGAAATAAAAGGCATTTCACTTCAGGTTGAAATGAAAGCACACTGAACAGTAACTCATAGCTTTATGAAGAAATAAAGATATCTGGTAAAGCTAAATGAATGGGCAATTATAAAAGCTAGTATTATTGTAATTTTGGTTTGTAATTCCACCATTTATTTTCTATAGGATTTAAACAAACAATTATTAGTTTAGGTTTTGGGGTACACAATGTATAAAGATTTAATTTGTGACATCAGTAACTGAAAGGGGTGGGGACAGAGCTATATAGAAGTAAAGTTTTTGCATGCTATTGAAGTTAAGCTGGCATAAATTCAAATTAGAGCATTATAACTTTAGGATGTTAACTGTAATCTCCATGATAACCTTAATGAAAATAGCTAAGAAATATACACAAAAGGGAATGAGTAGGAAATTAAGAGGTTTCATTACAAAAAACAACTAAACATAAAATAAGACAGTAATATAGGAAATGAGGGACAAAAAGCCGTAAGGCATATATAAAACAAATAGTAAAATGGCAGAAGTAAGTCCCTCCTGATCAGTAATTACTTTAAATGTACATGGATTAAATTCTCCAGACAAAAGACAGATTGGCAGAATGGATGTGATGATTAATGTTATGTATCAATTTGACTGGGTTAAGGGATGCCCAAGTAGCTGGTGTCATAGTCCATTTGGGCTGCTATAAGAAAAATACATAAACTGGGCAATTTATAAACAATAGAAATGTATTGCTTACAGTTCTGGAGGCTGGGAAGTGCAAGATCAAGTCGCCAGCAGATTCAGTGTCTGGTGAAGGCTCACCCTCTGCTTCACAGATAGTGCCTTCTTGCAAACAAGCTCCCTCAGGCCTTTTATAAGGGTGCTAATTTCATTTATGAGGGTGGGGCTCTCATGACCTAATCACCTCCCAAATGCTCCCCTTCTTAATACCACCACATTGGGGATTAGATTTCAACATATAAATTTCAGGGGAAACAAACATTCAGACATAGCTGCTGGTAAAACATTATTTATGGGTGTGTTTGTAACAGTATTGCTGAAAGAGATTAGCATATGAATCAGTAAATTAAGTAAAGAAAATCCACCCTCAGCAGTGTGGGAGGGTACAGATAGAAGACAAAGGCAGAGGAAGGGCAAATTCTCTCTGTGTCCTTGAGCTGAGACACCCGTGTTCTCCTGCCCTTGGACTCTGGAGCTTCTATTTCTTGGGCCTTTGGACTCTGGGACTTACACCAGCAGCCCCCCTCCCCATTCTAAGGCCTTTGGCCTCAGACTGGGAGTTACACCATCAGCTCCCCTCCTTATCAGGCCTTCACACTCAGACTGAATTACACTCAGCTTTCCTGAGTCTCCAGCTTGCAGGCAGCAGATTATGGGACTTGTCAGCCTCCATAATTACATGAGCCAATTTCTGTATGTTTCCTCACATATATTGCTATATATCCTAATGATTATGTTTCTCTAGAGAACCCTGACTAATACAATGGATTAAAAAAAATATGATCCAACTATATGCTGTCTATAAGAGACTCATTTTTGATCCAAGGACACAAATAGATTAAATGTGAAATGATGAAAAAAATATTCCATGCAAATAGTAACCAAAAGAAAGCAGGAGTGGCTATACTAAGATTAGACAAAATAGATCTTAAATAAAAAATGTTGCAAGAGACAAAGAAGGATATTGTATATTAATAAAATGTTCAATACAGCAAGAAGATATGACATGTATAAACATTTACACAACTAATAACAGATCCTCAAAATAAATTAAGCAAAAATGGACAGAATTGAAGGGGAAAATAGTTCTATAATAATTTGGAAATTTCAATACCTCACTCTCAATAATGGATAGAACAGTCAGACATAAGATAAGTAAGGAAATAGAGGTATTGAACAACAGAATAAAACAACTAGATCTATCAGACATATACTGAACACTGTACAACAGCAGCAGCATACACATTCTTCTCAAGTGCCCAGAAATAAGTCTTGCATATATGGTCAAATGGTTTTTGACAAGGGTGCCAAGACCTCTCCAGGAGAAAGGACAGTATTTTCAACAATGGTGCTGGAAAACTAGATATCCACATGTGAAAGAATAAAGTTGGACCCTTACTTCACACCGTATACAACAATTAACTCAAAATGGATCAAAGACCTAAGTATCAGAGCTAAAACCATAAAACTCTTAGGAGAAAACATAGGGGAAAACCTTTATGACATTGGATTTGGCAACACCAATGCCACAGGCAACAGAAAAAAAAAATAGACAAATTGAACTTCACCAAAATTAGGAGGCCAGTGCCTTCTTCATTGGACTACTGGGGCCTGTGGCTAAAACTGTGTGCTTCTCTGTCTTTCTCTCCCTCTCTTTTTTTTTTTTTTGGGCAGCTGTTACCTTGGAGTTTTAAGGCTGCACTCTAACCAGCTGAGCCAACCAGCCAGCCTGAACTTCACCAAAATTAAAAATTTGTTCATCAAAGAACATTATCAATTGAGGAAAAAGGCAACTCACAGATGGCAAAAATATGTGCAAACCACATATGTAATAAAGGATTAATATACAGAATATATAAAGAACTCCTAAAACTCAAGAACAACAAAACAAACCAACAAACCCAATTTAAAAATGGGCAAAGGACTTGAGTTAGACATTTCTTTAAAGAAGATATACCAATGGTCAATAAGCACATAAAAAGATGCTCAACATCACTAATCACTAGGGAAATGCAAATCAAAACCACTTCATAACACTTCATTAGGATGGCTATTATAAACAAACAAACAAATGAAACAGAAAACAAGTGTTGACATCATGTGGAGAAATTAAAATCCTTGTGCATTGCGTGTAGGAACGGTACACGCTACAGCCATGTGGAAAACAGTATGGCAGTTTCTCAAAAAATTGAACACTTATTATCATGCGATCCAGCAATTTCACTTTGGGTATATACACAAAAGAATTGAAAGCAGGGACTTGAACAGACATTTGTACACCAAAGTCATAGCAGCATTACTCAGTAGAGCCAGAAGATGGAAACGATTCATATGTCCATCAAGATATGAATGAATAAACAAAACGTGGTATAAGCATATACACTTGGCCTTGAAAAGGAATGAAATTCTAACATATGCTACAACATGGATGAATGTTGAAGACCTTATGCTAAGTAAAATGAGCCAGACACAAAAGGACAAATATCGAATGATTCCACACTTAGAGAAGTCAAGTACATAGGGACAGAAAGTAGAATGGTGGTTACCAGGGGTTGGAGCCAGAGGGGAACAGAGGAGTTCCTGTTCAATGGGCACAGAGTTTCAGTACGGGATGGTGAAAAAGTTCTGAAGATGCACAGTAGTGATGGTTGGACCACAGTGTGAATGTACTTAATGCCACTGTACTTGGACACTTAAGAATGGTTACAATGTTAAATCTTATGTTTTCCCACCATAAAAAATTAAGGAAAAAGATTAAGTGTAAGCCATTGGGAAAAAAAAGTCTGGTAAAAGCAATTTGGCCTAAAGCTGCCTCTGCGGGTAGACAAACTACAGCCTAACTTAATATGTAAACAAGCTGCAACCTAACTCGAGACTGTATTTTCCTAACAAGTAACCAGGTCCCCGCCAATCATAGCAGCTGAGATCTCAGGCTGCACGTTGCTCAGAGAGGCAGAGCCGTAGCCAATCAGGCTGTTTCTCTACGTCATTTCTTCCTTCTCTGTCTATAAACGTTGCCTGCCCACCTCTCTGGGTAGAGCTCTCTTAACCTTGAGTGGTTTGGGGTACTGCCCCATCCATGGTTTCTTTGCTCAAATAAACTCTGCTAAATTTGTCTAAAGTTTTTGTTTTAACAGGTGCACTCCGAGTGTGGGAACCACTGGTCTGCTCTGGAATACCCTGGAGACTCCTTCCCTGGCATGTTCCAAAACCGGAACCTCACGGGAGGCAGGTGCAAACATCCCCCCAAGCTCCCGAGCCCTCTTCAACACTGGGAAGTCTCCCCTCGTCTCAGCAGGGTGCAAAGGCAGCCCCGGCTGGCTGCTCTGAGCTCCCCCCGCCTCCCGACTCTGATGGTAGATCCAGGTCAGACTCGCTCCCCACCTCCCCCAGCTGCCGGGCTTTATTGGATTCGCCCTCAGATCTGGTTTCTGACTTGGATTTCTGGGTCCTCGGGACAATTCTTTTCTCCCCGCCTGGATTTCCTAGCAGACCAAGCTGGATGAGGGCCCCAACGCTGCTATTTATGAACTAGGTGACATGGGGCGGGCTCTTTAAACTCTGCCTCAGTTTCCTCGGTATAAAATAGAGCTGATAATAATACCCCCTCTAGCCTTGCCTGTTTTTCTGCTATTTTTCTCATCGTCTACAGTCCCAATGCACAGCCCAAATTTGGGGCTTATCATCTCTCCTGGGATCTAGCAGTCACCCCCACCTCCCACTTAGCTCCCGCCCAGCTCCCGCCAACCTTTTCTCCCATCTGCAGCCAGCTGCATCTTTATAAAATTCAAGCTGGTCAGTTGTCCTCTTGGTGAAAAACTTTCAGTGGCTCCACACTGCCCACAGATGAGGTTGATCCTGATTAATGTGGCTCAGGGTGTCCTCATGACGCGGTCCCTGGTGACAGTCCTGCCCCCAGCCTCAACTTGGGCCCCTGAAGTTTCAGCTGTGGCAACAGTGGATGTCGGGTTCCTCCCAGCACACACCAGACTTTTATCCTTCAGCAGGTCAGGGCAGGGCAGGTCATTTCAGTTCCCCAATGTTTGCTGAGCCCCGCTCTGGACTGGGAGCTGGGGACAAAGATGGACCTGTCCCAGCCCTGCCCTATGTGGCTCCACTCTGTAGTCCTGTCCCCTCCCTGCCTTCCTGACTCACTCCCTCTTGGCCTTTGGGACTCAGGACCCAGGTCACTGTCTCCTGGAAGCCCTGCCCCTGTGCTTCTCTCTGTCCCTGCCCAGTCCCACGCAGTGAAATCTGCTTCAGCACTGGCCACTGTCATGCCTTTCTGTGATCTCTTAGTCGAGGAACCCATGCAGCACAAAGCCAGGAGCAAGGTGAGCTTCCCTCCCTTTCTGCTGTCTCTGGGGAGATTGTGTGCCTTGTCCCCTCCTTCGTGAATCCTCCAAGATGGGGATTAAAGCTCTACTCAACTCTCAAGATTGTCGTGAATACCAGTCACGGCTGTTATCAATGCTTGGCTTATGTGACTTCACTTAATAGGTCATCCTGGGGCCCATTTTACAGATGAGAACACGGAGGCTCAGGAAGGTAGAGAAACTTGTTCAGAGCTGGAATTCCAAGCGTGGCCGTGTGACTTCAGAGCCTGTGCTGTGCCATTGTGCCTGTCTCTACAGACAGCAGAACGAAGAGTAAACAGCTCTTAAAAGTAGCAGCCGTATAAAACTGCAGTCAGTATGTCCTCCTTGTCCCTCATCTCTGAAGTGACTCACATAGTAAATACCTACTGTGTCCTCTTTTTACAAATGCCCCATTGTCCAGGCATGGTTCCAGGCCCTCTGTGTTTAGACCTTATAACAGGTATTGTAATGCGGATGGTTCCATTCTATTTGCGTTATCCTTGCCCCAGGTCACCGAGCAGGGAGTTGTTGTGGAGAGAGGTCTGCAAACTCTGTAGAATGCCCCCCTGCACTGCACCATCTATGTGCACCCCCTGCCCCCGCCAAGGCCAGCATCTTCCATTGGGGGGTGCTGCCTGGCACTGATACACCCCAGCTCTCAAATGCCCACTCTGGGGCTGTCATCGCTGTTTAGCTGGGTTTAGGAGCATCAGTTGTGGCAGTAGGTGGGAATGGCTCTTAGCTACAGCCCTCAGTGTCAGCCCTCTGCAAGGCAGGAGCCCAGAGGAACTCAAGACCCCTGCAGGTGACCCACACACTCTGGGGTCTGGGAAATCCTCCACAGGGTTGCTTCATATCACTGCTGGCTGCCCTAATATTCAATATCCCATTAAAAACAAACAAGCAAGCAGCTGCAGTCAGTGCTTTGTTCTGGAGGGTGGGCAGGAGCAGGAGCAGGAGGGACAACAGGCTCTCAAGGTGTTACTCACGGTCTGCAGCGGGCTCAGGCTGTTCCTGCTAGCTTGGTGCTGCTCTCCTGGATCCTAGCATCGGTACAGTAAGCTGGCGGGGACGCCACCCACTAAATCTTGTTTGCCAGATTCCTGCTGGTTAATGGTTAGAGGGGGGCCAGTGGCCTTCACCATTTGGTGGCCCCCTCCCCCCAGGCATTACCCAATGGGAGCCTTTTTCAGAAAATTTGAGTAAACACAGCAATGCCGAAAATTAACTTTCCTCTGCATTCAATTCCCTTAAGTTTTATTTTTTTATATCAAAATGTAGCTGGAGTTGTGTCAGTGTTTGTGGTTGCCCTGTGGCAGCTGGCAGAGATGTCAGAGGTGCCCTTCATTAGTACCAAGATATAAATACCCGTGAAAAACCAGGTGATTAGCTCCAGCTGGGGAAGAATTGGGCAAGGTCCTGCTTTCCAGGGGGCGTCAGTGTGGTGGGAAAGACAGACATGGAATAATATCCACCAAGTGCTTCCCATGGATCACGTCACTTAATCTCCACAATGACTGTATGAAGTGGACACTGTCATCACTCTTCTTTAGATAAGGAAACTGAGGCACAAGGAGTTTAAGGAAACTGCCCTTGAGATTAAAATCCAAGACCATTCACCTCTCAAGTCTAGCACCTTTCCTTTCTCACATTTTTATTTATCAGCTCTCTTTTGATTGCCAGTGACACACATCAAATTCAAACTGCTTTAAAGCAAAAAGGAATATTGGGTCTCATGAATGAGAGTTCCAAAGGGTAGAAGGCTCCAGGAATGACTGGATCCAGGGGTCCCAAATCAGTCATCAGTATCTCTCTTTCTTTTAAAATTCTTTCTTAGCTCTGCTTACTTCTGCTTTCCTACTTTGCTCTGTCTACAGTGGGGACAAAGGTGGCCACTGCAGCTCCAGGTTATTTGGTTCTAAGTGGGTACATACAGTCCCTGACTTAACAGTGGTTTAACTTATGATTTTTTAAAATGGTTTATTGGGGTATTAAGTGCATTTTCAACTTGCAGTATTTTTGACTTAAGACAGGTTTGTCGAGACACAGCCCCATCCTAAGTTTAGGAACATCTGTATTTGATATCAGAAGGAGAGAAACTCTCTTCTGTCCACATTAGTCCCCCAAAGGACTCTGGGCCTGATTGCCCATCCTTGGGCTAATCACAATGCCCAGAAAGATGGGGCACTGTGAATGCCCAACCAGATTCCTGTGCTCTCCACTGGGCTGACTACACCATCACTTCCATCCAAGGATGAGGGAAGCTATTTTCATGGGAAAAAAGGAGAGTAGAGCTCATGCCTGGGTCTGCAGTTTTGGGGGCAGTTCAGTTTTGTTAATACTTATTGGTCTTTTGAAGTTTTCTATTCCTTAAGCCAATTTTGGAATTGATATCTAGGAATTTACCTATTTCATCTAGACTTTCAAATTAAATACTAGAGAGTTATTTGTAATTCCCTTTATTATTTTTAAATTATTTTAAATCAGTAATTATTTTTCTTTTCTTTCTTTTTTTTTTTTTTTTTTTTTTTTTTTTTTTTTCTCTTTTTTTTATTTACATTTTTTTTTTTTTTTTCTCTTTTTTTTATTTACATTTTTTTTTTTTTTTTCTCTTTTTTTTATTTACATTTTTTTTTTTTTTTTCTCTTTTTTTTATTTACATTTTTTTTTTTTTTTTCTTTCTTTTTTTTTTTTTTTTTCTTTTTTTTTTACTTAAATTTTTTTTTTTTTTTTTTTTTTTTTTTTTTTTTTTTTTTTTTGCTCTATATTTTACTTACATATTTTCTGTCTTTTTCCTCCTTGATAAGTCATGGTAGAGAGATCTGTCTAGCTAGCTAATTGATCTTTTTAAAGACTCAGCTTTTAATTTTGTTGTTTTTTTTAGTCTATATTTTATTAATTTCTTTTTTCATCTTTTTTTTACTATTCTTTTAAATTCTCTTGATTTCTCTTTTTTATTTTCTTGACATAAACACTCAGCTTTCTTACTTTTTAGTATTTTCAGTCTTCATATAAATGGACTTAAAGTTAAAAGTTTTCATCTAAATACTGATTTAGCTATGTTCAACAGTTTTTGATAATTACTATTTTTATTGTCATTTTTTTCTAAGTATTTCTTAATTTCCTTTATGGTTTTCTTTTTAACCCAAGGATAACTCAGTAATTTGTCATTTAGTTTATTTAGAATTTAAGGCTATTCTTTTGTTATTAACTTTCATTATGGTCAAAGAATACTGTCTACTATGATATTGATCACTTGTAATTTATTGAGGCTTTTTTATAACCACATATGGTCTATTTTTGTAAATGTTCCATTTTTTTAAAAAAGTGGATATTATTTGTTTGATATGCATACGTATGTATTAATGTATGTATGTATATATATAACAATGAGCTTATTATTTTATTCAAGATTTCATATCTATGTTGATTCTATATTTACTTAAGCTTTCAGGTTTTCAGTGGGGAATGTTAAAATTTCCAATCACTATTATTCATTTATTTCTTTCCCTGTCAGTTGTTGCTTGACAGACTTTGAGACTGTATGTTAAAACATATACACTTTTGATAATTGTATCTTCTTGTTCTACTTATTTTTCTTTTGTCTTTGTTCCATATGGCACATTTTTGTCTTAAATTCAGTTTTCTCCAATATTAAGATTGCTTTCCTCACTTTCTTTCTGTTCACTCTTGCCTGATATATTCCACCTTTCATTTACAAACTATCTGTGCCTTCTTGTTTTGAGTGTCTCATGTATACAACTTTTTGTTAGATTTAGTTTTATTATCCAAAATGAGAGTCTTTGTCTCTTAATTGAAAAAGTTAACCTATTTACATTTATTTTAATGATTGTTGTGTTAGGATTGATATGCCATCTTATTTCATATTTTCCATCTACTGTGTGTTCTTTTTGTGTCTTTTACTGCTTTGCATCTGATTGTTTTCTTCAATTTGTTTAAAAGATATTTATTCTATTTTTGGTCTATTTGTGGTCTTACTAAAAGTACTAAAAACTTCCAGCTGAGGCCCTAGCCATCATGGAATACAGACAAGCCATTCCCACTGTGTCTTGTCTGAATTCCTATCCCATAAAACCCAAGAGCATAAAAATAATTGTTTTAAGATGCCAAATTTTTAGATAATTTATTAGGCAGCCATAGTACTGAGAACAGACTTTGGGACCTGGAAGTGGGGTGCTACATAAAAAAGACAAAAATGTAGCAGTGATTTTGTGATCAGGTGGCAAATGGGAGTTGGAAAGACCTTATAAAGACTGTTAGTGGAAGTGTAATGATCTGTAAGGAGGCTATTGATGAGGGATGAAAGGAAAGTGAGGAATATTGAAGCAAAGGAAAAAGAATATTTGACATGTAGGGGCAGAAAGTTTAGCAACACTGTCACCTGTAATAAGATGAAAACAGAAAATATAGCAATAGAACTGGTGATATAGTTGATGAGATTTCCAGGAAGGCTTTTTTTTTTTTCTTCCCTTTTTGTCTTTTTTACTGACCGGCAACAGGATCGCAACCCTCCGTGTTGCGCCCACACCGCGCTCAGCCAGTGAGCGGGAACCGGTCTCCACATGGGATCCGAACCCTCGGTGGGAGCGCCGCCGCACTCCCAAGCGGCGCACTCTCCAGTGTGCCACCGGGCCGGCCCTCCAGGAAGACTTTTGAAGGTACTGTCTGACTTTCTTGCTATTTACAATAAACTGTGAGAGTAGAAACTTAAAAATTTTGTTAAATATAAAAGGGACAGGACTTTCTGTATTAAAAAATAATATGGTTTCTGCATCTCAGCCTTTCCAAGATTCTCAAATTAAGAAAAGATTCGAAAGCAAAGATAAATCTAGGATTGGACACAAAAAGCCTTTATGAAGACCTCAGAAAAATCTAAGGTGTTGCCTTAGAGAACCATTTAGTCAGACATGAGGCCCTCTAACACTAAAGGTTTTAAGGTCAATGTCCCATAGCAGTTTTATAGGAAGCCAAAGATACAGAAAAACTTATCTTGAAAAGATTCATGGTTGTGGCCTTAATTCTAATGGAGAGGATTATAAATTAAATCATATAAAATCCACAATTTAAAAAAATTGTATCAGTCGGTCTGAAAGAGACAAGACAATACAAAATGATGAAAGTCCTTTGAACCCCCAACCTTCTACAGACAGGAAACGGGCTGAGAAGGCTACTTAGCCACAAACATGAGACATTTCGTATGGAAAAGGAAAAGAAACCCAGGGGACAGAACCAAGATTTCAGAAGACAGAGAAAAAGGCCATGGAGAATTATTCCCAGGAGTGGAATGGGTGTGCCTGTTGTGTTAAATTATGAGTGTCTCACCATTTTATGTTGTGCGTGCATAGGGGCAGGAAGAGAAAATTCGTCTCTTTAGTTCACAGGTCTTCAGATTGAGAGAAGCTATATTTGAGGAACAACATCCAAGGACCCTCACCTGCACTGTGATTTAAAGTAAGGTGTCCTGGATTTCAAGAAGGTGCTGGGAAAGGATGAGACTTTGGGAGTCACAGGGGAGGTGAATGTATTTTTCATGTATGAGGGAAACGAATTGTGGGGCCAAAGGATGGACAGTGGTGGCTTTTCTCCAAGACGGCTCTCCCTCTGTAAGCGTGCTGTGCTCTCACCAAGAGATGAAGTCTATTTCTCCCCTCCTCATGAATCTTGGCGGGTCTTAGTGAATTTCTTGACCAAAAGAATGAGGAGGTGAGGTTCTGGGATTTCCAAGGCTAGTTTATAAGTAATCCTGAAGCTTCTGTCTTGGTCTCTTGGAACACTCTGTCCTGGAGCCCTGGGTTGCTATGTAAGATGCCCGACTACTCTGCTAGAGAGACTATGTGGAGAGACCCTGAGACAACACATGGAGGGAGAGGGGTCCAGCCATCCTCTCCAAAGTGCCACACATTAGTGCCACCATCTTGGATCCTTCGGACCAGCCCAGCCACCCATGGCTTCTCCTGAGTGATCCCAGCTGGTGCCGTGTGGGACAGAAGAACCACTCTGGCACATCCTCCTGAATTCCTAACCTAAAAACTATGAGTAATGATAGGATTGTTGTTCTTTTAAAGCAATTAAAATCTAAAGTGATTGGTATTTAGCAACAGATAACCAAAACAAAACTGCTGGGCCATATATTTAGCTTTAGTAGAATCTGTCAAGCAATTTTCCAAAGTGATTGGACCAATTTACACTCCCAGCAATGTGTTTAAGAGAGAGAATTGCTCCACATCCTTGCCAATGCTCGATGTTGTCCATCTTTTTCATTTTAGCCATCCTGGTGGGTGTAGTACTATCACATGATGGTTTTATATCACATTTTTCTGATGACTAATGAAATTGACTACCTTTCAATTTTTTTTTTTTGTCATTTGGATATCATCTTTTGAGAAGCACCTGTTTAAGTTAGATTGACTGAGAGTCAGGTGATACTGTGAGCCTAGCAGAGTAGTGGGCATATCTTAAGGTATCAATCAAGAGAATAGGTGCTAAAATTGTTATTTTACCTCTTTTGTGATTGTTGCCCACCAAGTATTGGATTCTGCTTGGACGGTGCCAGACAAGACATTTTCTTTAATTACCAACCTGTTAGCACCTTAAAAGAGAAAAATTATTTTTAAAAAATAAAAACAGTTCTTCGTAAGCACCCTTGAGTCATGTATTGTGTGTTCCCTGAACTGCTTGTCTGTGCCCACCAGGCCATGACTAGTGGCCTTCAGGTGAGTGAGACCTGCTCCCTGCTTACCAGGAGGTCCAGGTGTCCCCTCCAAGGCAGGGCTGCACCTGCCCCAGGCATCCTTCCCTGGCCACTGGGCCAGTCACTGCTGCATCTGGGTCTTATTTGAGAATGATTTACTGGCCTCTTGGGGGGGTCATCCCAAATCCTGGCAAGAGCTTCTTGTTGAAGCCCTCCATGAATGATCACTCCTCCTCTGAAATTGCACCATTACAGATAGGTTGCTTTGGATCCCATTCTCCCAATTCTGCCAACAAAAGAAGCCGGGCTTGGAGTCTCCAGCTGTGTAGATAGGCAGCACTGTTTGCAGTCCAGTCTCTAGGAAAACAGGGCCCAGCGCTGTTTGCAGTCCAGTCTCTAGGAAAACAGGGCCCAGACCTTACCTGGCATGGGGCTGGTCATGTCAAGCCAGAGTCTATGATAATCAGAATTTTCAGGGAGGAGTCTTGGCTGGCCTTTCTGAGCTCTGCCCAACTGTTTACCTGAGGGATCATGAGCTATGTTGGCAAAGAAGGATGCCAACCAGTGCTGGTGGCCAGCGTGGGAGTGGCATGGGTAGACTGGGTTCTCCAAAGGGCCTTCAAACCCTCTCTCAAATATTGGGCTTCTGGGGTGGATGAGCTGGCTGCCACTGGTAACTAGGCTTGCCTTTTGGCTGTTGTGGATCAAGGGAACTGCCTGACTCCCTCTTCTAATGGTCTGAACCATTGGGGCCACTTGTCCCACCTGCACATTCAGCCTTTGGGCAGTTCCTGGACAAAGCAGGACCCCAACCCCTCCTTGGCCCTCATGCTCCCGGACAGGTAGGAACATAGCCTGGAGATGCCATTTAATTTAGCTTTATCTCCCTTTGGCCACCGCTTCACTGATAAATGTCTAAATTGGCTGGGTTACTCCTTTTATCCCCCTTCTCCCTTGCCACCTGCCAGTTCCTGCTCAACTCTGGTCTCCCAGCAGCATGTAAAGCACTGAGCACAGTGCCTGGCCCCTGCTGGGGAAAGTGGCTGGCATTTATTGAGCTCTCACCAGGTGCCAGCTCTTGGTGAATGATGTGTATTGACCTATTTGATCCTCACTGTGCAGGTCTTTCACTACCTTGGTTAAATTTATTTCTAAGAATATTATTTTTTGTATAGCTATTGTAAATGGGATTGTTTTCTTGATTTCTTTTTTGTATGGTTCATTGTTAGTGTATAGAAATGCTACGGATCTTTGTATGTTGATTTTATATTCTGCAACTCTACTGGATTTATTTATTAACTCTAACAGTTTTTTGGTGGAGTCTAGGGTTTTCTATATGTAAGATCATGTCGTTATCACCCGTAGCCAGCCCAGTGGTGACCACCAAGCTGCCACAGGAAGCGCCATGGGCTCTCCTGAGCTGGGGTGGTGGGGGACCTCAGACCTCAGCCATGCCCCCCCTGACATGTGCACCCACCCAGCCCAGCGATGGCCACCAAACCACTGCAGGAAGCACCCCAGGCTCTCCCAAGCTGGAGCGGTGGGGGGGCCTTTGGCCTCAGCCATGCTCCCCCAACATGTGCAACCAGCTCAGTGATGACCACCAAGCCACAGCAAGAAGGGCCCCTGGTTCCTGAGCTGGGGTCGGGGGTGAGGGGTTTTACCACACCCCCCTGACATTTGCACCCAGCCCAGCAATGACCAAGCCACCACTGGAAGCCCCCTGGTCTCCCCTGTGGGAATGAGGGGTGTGCCACAGGCCTCAATCCCCCTCCTCCTTCCATCCATTTCCTTCCCCTTTCCCCTCCCCTCCTCCCAACTGCTGCACAACATCGTAGAATATAAAAAATAATATTAATAAAATTACATTTTCTTTTAAAAAACAATCATGTCATCAGCAGACAGAGACAATTTAACTTTTTTTTTAGTATTTGAGACTCCATTTCTTAACTTCCTGCCTTCCCTGAGTACAGAGGAGGCAGGAGATTAGAGTGAAAAAACTAAAGAGTAAAAACTTTGATGCCTTTTAGTGTCAATGAGACCGGCTTTCAATACTGCTCCAGGGAATTACAAATTACTTGACTTTGGCAAATCCTTTACTCTTTGCAAACTTCAATTTTCTGATACATTAAATGAAATGAACAATATTACCCACCTATGAGGGTTATTATGAATTAAGATAATTAACCTAGTGTGTTCAACACATAGTGGTTATTAATTTTCTTTTTTACTACTTCTCTTGCCAGGTTTGGATATCGATGTTATACGGTCTTCATTGAGCAAGTTGGGGAGTATTCTCTGTAATTCCAAAATCTGGAAAAGAGTGTAAGCTTGACATTATTTTTTGCTTAAATGTTTGATAGAATTGGGCAGAGAAACCATTTGGGCTTAGAATTTTCTTTGAGAGAAAATTTCAACTTATGGATTTAATTATTTTCATAGTTAGGGTATTCAGATTTTTTATTTTAAGCAGTATTTTATTTTAGAACTTTGTCCATTTAATCTAACTTTTTAAATTTATTTATGCAAAGTTTTCATAGTATCCTCTTATGACCTCTTTAGCATGTTCCAGATCATTAGTAATGGCCCATATTTCATTCCTGACCTATGTTACTTGTGCTATTTTTCTGTTTTTCTTGATCAATCTCACTAAGAGATCATTAAAGTTATTGTATATTCAAAGAACTTTTGGGTTTCTTGGTCTGTCTTATTTTATGTTTGCTTTATATTTCCTTAATTTCTGTTCTGTTTATTACTTTCTTCTATATTGTTTTGTTTGATTTGTGCTAATTTTTCTAACCTGAGATGATGATTTTTTTCTTTATATGCTAATATATGCTAATAAAAATTTATATGCTAAATAAAATTTTCTCCTAAACATGGTGTTAAATGTGTCTCTAAATTTTTTTATTTTAAATTTTTCAATTTATTATTAGCATATTCATTCTTACAAATCATGATATTTCTTTATGCCCTTTGCCTGACCTGTCACTTCCCACACCCCCTCCCTCCTCCCAATCTCTGTATCCTTAGGTTTGTTCTCTCCTTTTGAAAGTTCAACATATTGTTGTGATCTTTTCTTTCTTTCTTTCCTTCATTCCTTCCTTCTTCCCTCCTTCCCTCCCTCCTTCCCTCCCTCCCTTCCTTCCTTCTTTCCTAGCAGCCAGTTATGAGTGAGAACATGTGGTGTTTCTGTTTCTTTGTCTGGCTTATTTCACTTAACATAATTTCCTCCAGACTCATCCATGTTGCTGTAAGTGGCAGAATTTCATTCTTTTTCATGGCTGAGTAGTATTCCATTGTGTAGATATACCATTGTGTATATATACCATATTTTTAAAAGTTTTACTGAGATGTAATTTTCATGCCATAAAACTCACCCATTGTCTGTGTACAATTTAAGGACTTTTAGTTAATTTATAGAGTTGTGCCACATCATCACAATCCAGTCTTAGAAGATTTCTGTTACCCCCAAAATTTCCATGAAAACTTTTGCAGTCAATTGCCACTCCTAGCTGTAGGCTTAGGCCACCACTGATCAGCTTTCTAGTTCTATACATTTGCATTTTCTGGATAATTGATATAGGTGGAATCATATAACATGCATGCTTTTGGGTCTAGCTTTTTTTCTCACAGCATGTTTTCAAGGTGCATCCATTTTTGTAGTATCAGATTATTCCTTTTAGTTGCTGAATGGTATTTCATTGTATGGAATTTTGTTGATCCATTCTCCAGTTGATGGACATTTGGATTATCTCCACTTTGAGGCTATTATTCATATGTTGTTATATCCATGTATTTATATTATTCATATATTCACATATACATTCATATTATTCATATAGACTTTCTTTCATGTGCAAATCTGTTTCAGTGTGGATCTGTTTTCATTTCTCTTTGGTAGATTCCTAGGAGTAGAATGGCTGGGTCATGTGGGAAGTTTTTGTTTGATTTTTTTACAGAAGTACCAAATTGTTTTATAAATTGGCAGCACCATTTTACAATCCCACCAGCAGTGTGTGACAGTTCTAAGTTTTCCATCTTTGCCAGTACCTTGTATTGTCTACTTTTCTGTCATAGACATCCTAGTGGGTACGTGGTTGCATCTCACTGTGGTTTTAATTAGCATTTTCCTAATAACAAAATGAAGCACCTTTTCATGTGCTTATTAGCCATGCATTTGTCTTTGGTGAAGATCTGTTCAAGTCTTTTGTCATTTTAAAATTGGATTACCTCTTTTGTTTCATTATTGTGTTATGAATTCTTTACATATTCTGGATACAAGTCCTTTACCAGATATTTAATTTGCAAATATTTTTTACTATCTGTAGCTTGCCTTCATTAAAAACTAAATTTTTTATTTTAGAAATTTTAGATTGACAGAAACTTGGCAAAGATATTACAGAGTTCCCATATACCCCATACCCAGTTTCCCATATTAACAGCTTATATTTGTATGATACTTTTGTTACAATTAATAAACTGATATTGATGCATTATAATTAACTAAAGTTTTTACTTTAGTCATATTTCAGTATGGGTCTTTTTTACCTAATGTCCTTTTTCTGTTCCAGGAACTTATCCAGGATACCTTATTATACTTAGTCATCATGTTTTCTTAGGCTCTTCTTGTTTGTGACAATTTCTCAGATTTTGTTTACAATGACCTTGCCAGCCTTGAGGTGTACTGGTCAAATATTTTTTAGGATGCCCTTCTAGTGGAATTTGGTTGAAAATCAATTTGTCACTTCCCAAACCCCCCAAAATTAAATAATTACACTGGGCTTATGGGGTTTTCAGAGGAAGACCAAGAGGCAAAGTGCCATTCTCATGACATCATACTGATGGTACCTGCTGTCAGCATGAGATCACTATGGACATTCATCTTGATCACCTGACTGAGGAATGTTTATGAGGTTTTTCCACTGTAAAGTTGCTCTTCCCCCCTCCCCTGCCTTTCCATATTGTCTTTTTTGGAAGGAAGTTGCTACGTGTAGCTCACACTTAAGGAACGGGGAATTAAACTTCACCTCCTTGTGGGCTGAGTATTTATATAAGTTATTTAGAATTCTTCTGCATGGAAGATTTGTCTCTTATTCCCTATTTCTTAATAAATTTAAGTCAGTATGGACTTGTGGATATTTATTTTATACTTTGAGTTATAATCATATATATGTATACTATTATAATCTATAATGCTACCTTATTTGTTTTTAGTTCAAATTGATCCAACTTTGGCCATTGAGAATTCTTTCAGTTGACTCCTGTATTCTGTTGACATCACCCCAGCATTGTGGGGCTTTTAAAAGCACATCCTTACTTTCTTGTATATTTCCTGCCCTAGTCCTAGAATCAGCCATTTCTTCAAGGAGTCTTGGTTATTTTTATTGGAGAATGGTATCAGAAACCACGATCTTGGTGCTACATGTGCTCATTGCTGCTGAGGTATCATTGCTTCTAAACCTCTTAGCTGATGGAACAAGGGAAAATATGTGCGTGCACAGACCTGTGTAAACACATGTATCTATAAGCGTTGACATATGCAACCATCTATATCTATATTGAGCTAAACATGAATTAATCCTGACATGTCCAACTCCAAAAGATAGACCATTTTAGTTTGCTCTTGCTTATCTGCAATCCTTGCTTATGTGTCACCTCCCACTGCAGCCTGGCTCCCACCATCCACCCTCCGTTTACTTCCTTGGCTAATTGTTTAATTCCTGCATGTATGTGTAGTGGTATCAGAATTGTGAGACTGTACACTTGTGGGAAACACCTTTATTAACTAGAGTATGGTACTTATGTACCATTTCTTTTGCTTTTGGTCTCACGTGCTCCACTCATTTCTAGAGTTGCCTGAGTCAGCACTCCCCCACACCCCCACCTCCCTCTCTTCAATGAAGTTCTTTCATACATTTTTAACACGATCAGATTGTTTTGTTACATTCCGCTTTCCATTCTGAGATTCTCTAACTCCTAAATGAATTTTTAAAATTCGCATATCTTCAGGTTCATATTTTGTGCTCTAAAGTTTTATGGGTTTTGACAAATGCATGGTGTCATGTATCCACTATCACCACATCACACAAAATAGTTTCATTACCCTAGAAAATACCCCGTGTTTCACCTATTCAACCCTCTCTCCTCCCCTTGAACTCCTGACAACCACTGATCTTCTTACTGTTGTTATGGTTTTGCCTTTTTCAGAATGTCGTATAGTTGGAGTGACACGGTATGGAGGCTTTCGGACTGGCTTCTTTCATGTAGCAATATGCCTTTAAGGTCCCTCCATGCCTCCTTGTGATTTAACAGCTCATTTCTTTTTATCACTTTACCTTTTTATTACTGAACAATATTTCATTGTATAAAAAAACAGTTTGTTTATCCATTCACCTGCTGAAGGACATTCTGACTACTTCCGGCTTTTAGTGATTATGAACACAACTGCTATAAACACTTGGGTACAGGGTTTTGTGTGGAGAAAGTTTTCCAATTGATTGGGTAAGTATCTAAGTACAATGACTGCTGGATCATATGATAAGACTATGTTTCGCTTTGTAGGAAACTTGTGGCTAGTCATTTCATTTTCTTAATAAGTATCTTTTAAATTATAAACATCTTATTTTAGTAAAGTCCAATTTATCAAATTTTTTTTCTTTTATTTCTCATGCTTTTGACATATGCTTTACCTAACCTGAGGTCATAAACATTTTCTCCTGTGGCTTATTCTAGAAGTTTTATAGTTTTAGCTTTTTCACTTAGGTCTATGATTCATTTTGAGTTAATTTTTGTGTATGGAATGAGGTGAGGTTTCAGTTCTCTCTCTGTGTGTGTGTGTGTGTGTGTGTGTGTGTGTGTGTGTGTGTGTATCCAATTGTCCAAAAAAGTACAATTTGTTGAAAAGACTATCCATTCCCTGCTGAATTTTCTTGGAGCCTTTTCTGAAAATTAATTGAGCATTAATGTATGTTTATTTCTTACAATTACAATGTTTTATGCTACATGTAATTCTCTAGTTTTTTTTTTAAGTATTCATTTATTTATTTATTTATTTTTGTCCTTTTTGAGACTGGCCACAACACGCTCAGCTACTGAGCGCTGTGAGCGCACCGGTCATCCCTATATAGGATCCGAACCCGCGGCGGGAGCGCTGCTGCGCTCCCAGCGCCGCACCCTCCCGAGTGCGCCACGGGCTCGGCCCTGGATAGTATTTATTGAATTAGTACATTTTCCATATCTTCTGTCTCTCCTTCCGTACCCCATGCTCCTACATTGAGGGAATTATTTTAGGCAACTGTTACAGTAGGTGGAGAGAGACGTGATGGTGGCTTGGGCCAGAGGATACTAGTAGACATGGTGAGAAGTAGTTGGATGTGAGAAAAAGAGACAACTCCAAAGGTTTGAACCCAAGCAACTGAAGAGTGAAATTACTATTAACTAAAATGGAAGACAGCAGGTGGAGCCAGTTTGGGCTTTAGGGATCAGGAGCTCAGTTGTGAATATGTTGTTTCAGATGACTATTATACTTGATACAGAGATGGCCAGTATGTAATTGGATGTAGTCTGGAATTCAGAGTAGACATTGGTCCCAAAATTACAAATTTAGGAGCATCAGCTTTTAGATGTCTTTAACATCCATGAAATTGGATGATATCACCTAGGGAGTGAGTGTAGATAGAAAAGAAAAAGGCTCAAGGACTGAGTCCTGGGACACTCCAATGTTAAAAAGTTAGGAAGGCGAGACAGAACCAGGACAGGAGGCTGAGGAGTGGCAGTCAGCAAGGGTACGGGACAGGTCGGGATGAGCAGGAGGGTGTGGTGTCCTGGAAGCCAAGGGAGGAAAATGTTTCTAGAGTCAGAAGTGATCAGTTCCATCAGATGATGCTAAGCAATCAGGGAAGATGCAGAGTAAAAATTGATAAAGGAATTAGCAATTGATCATGGGTGACTGGCCAAGAGTACTTTGGTGTAATGGTGGTGGGATTGGTGGGGGCAAGGAGGGAGCCTGACTGGCGCATGTTCTAAAGAATGAAAAGAGAGGGTTTTGTGGGATGACCACTTGCCCTGGTTTATCTGGGATCTTCCCCAGCTTTAGAAGGTTTGCATCCTGTGGCTTTTGTTTTCCCAGGTCCTGAAACACTTTCATTCCCAGGCAGACTGGACTGGCTGGTCACCCTAACTTGGAGACAGAAGAATAAATAACTTTGTCAAGCAACGGTGTGTTAGCTGGGGAAGGAAATTATATTCATATCACTTATCTTTATCAGTCTATCTACCATCATCATCTGCTGTAGACTGGATGCCCCCAGCTTCATGGAAGCCTATCCCCACTGTGATTGTGGAGGGCAGGAAATCCTATTATGGTAATTGAAAGGTGGGGCCTTGAAGAGGTGATTGGATTCTAGGACCATGCAGTAGTGAATGGATTAATAATGGTGGTCAGCGGGGTGGTTCTGAGGGCTTTAAAAGGAGAGTCAGTGAGGAGGTTAGGCTCTTGCTCTCTCTCTCTGCTTCCATCATCTTGCAATGTGAGAACCCTGGTTCACAGTTGCCACCACCAGATGTGTTCCTTGGGCTCTGGACTTCCCAGCCTCAGAAACTGTAAGCAATAAATTTCACTTGCTTTATAAAATACCCAGTTCAGTGTATTTTGTTGTAAGCATCAGAAACAGACTAATACATCATCTGTCTATTTTAATATGGAAGCAGTAAGGGTGTGTTTGTGTCCTGATAGAAGAAGCCCAGCAGATAGGAAAGATGTGTGATTGAGGTGTTAGAGGGGAGGGTAGCTGGTGCGACGTCTTTGAGTGAATGAGATAACATACAAGCATGGCACAGGTGCAGGGGGCGCCCACTGCAGCAGGAGGGAAGGCAGGGCGTGAGCAGAGGTGCAGGTGGCTGAGCAGGTGATTGCCTATATTTCACCAGTGAAAAAGCGAGGTCATCAGCTGAGCGTGACTCAGGACTGAGAGTGTGGGAGGTGAAGGTATGAAGGTGAAGGTGCTATGTATTTTTTTTTAGGGCAGGGGGAGCATGAAAGGATTCAGGAAGTAGAGAGTGACTGTCCTCCAGGACCCAGGGCTCTCTTGAGGTGAGTAATCATGGATTTAAAATGAGACCAGTCGGTGTCGTGTTTTTCTCTGGCTACCTCCGGCAGCTTGAGTGCGGGCACAGAAGAGGGAAAGAGTTGGGTGGTTTTGCCAAGGAACTCAGGAAGTGAGAGGGGAGGGGGGGGAGCATGAAAGGATTCAGGAAGTAGAGAGTGACTGTCCTCCAGGACCCAGGGCTCTCTTGAGGTGAGTGATCATGGATTTAAAATGAGACCAGTCGGTGTCGTGTTTTTCTCTGGCTACCTCCGGCAGCTTGAGTGCAGGCACAGAAGAGGGAAAGAGTTGGGTGGTTTTGCCAAGGAACTCAGGAAGTGAGAGGGGAGGAAAGGAGCGGAGGGTGTGATTGATCGTGGGATTTAAGCTGGCCGAGGAGGAAGGAGGACCTGAGGGAAGAAAGACAAGTGAAACCCGGGAGGATCAGTGGATTGTGCATCCCTGTGGGGTTGCAAGATTGCTGGCCTTGGGTACCCAAAGGAAAAATGAGCTGGAAAGAAAGGAGGCGCTGGTCGGAGAGTGGAATAGTTGGGATTATGGGGGTAGCTATTATAACGACAGTGTCTATGCAATGACTGTTAGGTGGTCGGAGTTTCCATGGGTTCCTGTCAACTTGCAGCTGTTCTTTGGCAGCAGCTTGATGAGAGACTCCACCCTTGTCCCTCCCTCACAGCAAGCCAGACTCTGTCAGTCCTGGGCTGCTCACCCATTTAGCTTAAAACCCCAACTGACACACCTCCTGGGAACAACATGGATCCTACTTGTAGAACAAGAGAATGTATCACACCGATGAACATTTGCCCATTCCCCCAGGAGTGGAAGTCTATCACGAATGCCTGGAAGATGAGTTCTTTGAGGATGGAATGGTCTACTCCATCCCTGTGTCCTTTCAGCCTTAGGACTGTGCCTTGCCCAGAGCTGGCACTCAATAGATGCTTACTCAAATGATTTATGTAGGGTTGAACGTCAGATGGAGACTCCTGTGGAGATCTCAGTCCTTGCTCTGCAGTCTCCTCTCATAGAGGAGGGATTGGTCATGGAGAGAATTTTATGAACAGGGTTTAGGGAGTGTTTGTGCTGGGCCCTCCTTTGCAGAAACACAGCTGAGGCATGCAAATGGCCTTCCAAGGCAATATAATAAGTAGCCTCTCTTGTCCAAGGCACCCAGAGAAGTTTCCTGCATACTTTCCTTCTCGGCCACTTGAGGATACCCGAGACCTGATTGGCACCTTGTAAACATCTTGAGCTGTCGCGTGCTAGCAGGCAGCAGTGATAAGATGGTTCTGTCCTGCTCTGTATCATACAAACATGCCCCAGGCCACTCTCAGCAGATACCCCAATTCCTGTCAGGGGGACAGTCAACCTAGGAGCACCAGAACACCCCTCACAAGATTGTCACTTGCTGCTTTGAGACATCCTCCAAAGGAACATAGCTCTGATGCAACCCAGGTGGCGAGGCTCAGAGGGAATCAGATGCAGGGAAAAGTCCAGAAACCAGCAGAGGATAGGAAGCCAGTGGAAGACCATGAGAGTGATTTAGGTCTAAGATCCTTATGAAAGGTTGGCTTTGGGGCAGTGAGCTCAGCTGTGATTGTGCAACTGTTCTGAATGTTAGTTTGCTAATCTATAAAGTGAGGATAATCACTCTGGGGGGCTTTAGGCAAAGACCAGAAAGTGGACCCAGAAGCTGTGCGCTTGTGCCCATGAGCTCCAGGCATTGTGTTCCTTTTTCTTCAGGAGCCCCAAGCATTGCACAGCACCGGGAGGATTAGGAGCAGGGGCCAAGGAGGCATGCCCTCTTATCATCAGACTATGATTTTGCATTGGGATTCATCACTTTCCCCATGAAGAGAAGGTTGTGGCTGCTTTCCTCAAAAACTAATAGTAGGAAGGGCCTGTTGAAATGGATGGCGGGGATGAGGGACATGGGAAAGGACCAGAGGTTGGTGACATCTTCCTCTTCTGCTCCTTACTCATCCACGGTCAGCTCCACCCCTTGCTCCACCTTGAGGGACCAAGGCTCACAGTGTGGGTCTGAGCAGCAGCTGCCCCTTCCCTCTGGGAGGCACCACATGGACCCTTAGACTGAGCTAGCCCAGGAGAGCCGGAATTGAGTCCCAGTCTGTTCCAACTAGAGGCATGACCTGGTGTGCCCTGTCCCCTGGTGGAGACTCAGTCTCTTCATCTCCAGGGCTCACAGAGGCTGACTATCTCCACTGGGCTCCATGCCAGCGGCTGGTCTCCTTTCCTCACGTTGCACCCAGCCCCAGAAGCAGCCTGGGCTTCCAGGGAAGGGCCTGCTGTCCTGCTCTGCGATGGGCCCCTCTGCTCCCCAAACCCCACCATAGCCTTCCGTTTGTGCCCCTGTGAACCCCAGGGCTTGCACCACATCCCCTCCCTCCCAGCAGGGCGGTTTCCTTTGTATTCACTTCCCACCCCCAGAGCCACTGAGTGCTGGAGTTACCACCTCCAAAGGCACCTCCTTTCCAACCCCTCTTTCCATCCCTCTTGCTTCTCTCTCGGAAGCTACTTGCTAGCATGCTCCTCTGCCGCCCTCAGGCTCTGCAGAAATCCCATTCCACAGGTTGTAGCTCTCTCAAGCTCAGCTCCCATCCCACCATTTCCTGCTCAAAGCCCACTGATGTCCTTCTGCCCCTGGCTCACTGGATGAACAACACTCAGCACCCCTTAGCCTGGCAGTCAGGCCCTTCTGCCACTGGCTTCAGCTGACAGGCAGAGCCCGGCCCACTGCCCACCCCATTCCCCATCCGCCCATCCCCCTCCTCTCCAGCTTGGCTTTCCCCAAAGCTAAGCAATGCTAGTGGGCACTTCCTCTTTCTGCCCCTCCTCTCCAGCTTGGCTTTCCCCAAAGCTAAGCAATGCTAGTGGGCACTTCCTCTTTCTACTCCCTGGAGAGTCCCATGGTGGTGCTAAAACTTCAGGACTCCATCTAGGAGGTCTTACTCCACCCCTTCCTCGTGTAACTTACCCGCCCCCATCCTTATGTAACCTCCTTCTGCAACTGGAGCTGTCCTGTGTAACTCCCCCATGCCACTCTTATGTAGCCATGAGATTCCTCTGCCCACAACCCCAGGAGGGATTGCAGAATGCATCTGGCCTCAAGGCCCCTCACAGCTCGTCCCTCTCCCCCCGCAGGCCCAGCCTTCTCCTAGGAGGAGCCATCCTCAGGACACCACTGGATGTTGTAATTTGCCATTTCCACCCTTGACTTCCCCAAGCACCCAAACAGCATCGACCCCACTGGTGCATGCTGAAAGAATAAGAAAGTGAGAAAATGCATGCATCATTATAAGTGACTGGACACCGGTGGCTTTTAACTCACCTGGGAGACCTTCATGGGCATGATTTGTAGAGAAATTCCCGAGATGCCTGCGTGGCGACTGAATAGATCTGAGATGCCTGTTTCGGTCACGGGATGGTCCAATTGAAAATTCCCAGGTAGGGAGAATTTTGGAAAATACAGCCTCCTCCTGCTGCTCAGGGAAATGGGAGGAGAGAATAGGGCTGAAATAATGTCATCTGAGAAACTGTGCTGGCCGCAATCTCACTGCAGAATAATGGCATAAAATTGATGCCAGCTGTGTTTACCAAGTGCCTGCAATAAATGCGTCTGTGCCAGGTGCTTTACAAGGTAATTTTATTTCATCCTCATGGTTATCCTGGGGGATGGGAGCTAAAAATACCTTCTTTAAAAATGAGAAAATGGAGGATTGAAGAGGTTAAGAGATTTGTCCAAAGTCACACAGTTCCTAAAAAGCTAGAACTGAGCCCAAAGTTGAAGCTCTTTCTCAAGCTGTGCTGCCAATTCTCAGACTGGCTGTGGCCTGCCCCTGGGTCCATTGAAACAAGAGTCTCTCTGTCTGTCTATCTTTCGCCCAACACATAGCCTTACCATGTTTCCTTTCCTCTGTAGCCCAGCCACGAGGGCCTCAAAGGTCCTGGCACAGGACAGAGCACCACTCTCTCCGAACTTTACCTGTCCATGTCTGTACATCAAAAGCACTGAGGGGACATGAGCTCGCTTATATATGGAATCTAAAAAGCCAAACTCATAGAAGCAGAGAGTAGCACGGTGGTTTTCAGGGGCTGGGGGAAGGGAAAGTGAGGAGATGGTGGTCAAAGGGTCCCAAGTTCCGTTATGCAGGATGAATACCTTCTGATTTCTATTGCACAGCATGGTAATGCGCTATGAAGTATTGTGTACTTGAAATTTGCTAAGAGAACAGATCTTAAGTGTTTTCACCAAACACAGAAAAATGCTACCTATGGGAGGCGATGGATATGTTCATTACCTTGCTTGTGGAAATCATTTTACAATGTATACATTCACTGAAACACCAGAAATATACACAATTTTTCTTTGTAATTATGCCTCAGTAAAGCTGAAAGAAAATAAAAAGCAAAAATTAAAAACCAGAAATGTAAGAAAATAATCTAAGTGATTCATTTTCAGAAATGACTTATCTGAGGGTGTTTTAACTGATTCAGGCCCAGCCCAAAAGTCATCTGACTGGTCTAGCCCATTCCCAGAGGGTCTCTGAACACATAGAGCTCTCCTTGAGATGGTAATTAGTTACTAGCCCCTCTAGTTTTCTTCATTCCCTGGTGTTTCTCCTTTCACAAGGCTCAAGCAGGCCTTTTTTGCAGGCTTATCCTGAGCCCCAGACAAAGGAACTCCTTGCAAGGGGGTAATAAGTTTTAGGCATCCTTTGGGAATATCATGCACCCCGTAGTACTCAGCCAGTGAGGAAGTGGGCGGGGGGGACTTGTGTACTAGGGAATAAATTGTTTGCTACAGCCCTTTTCCATGTGCCTGTTCCGTTCACAGACACCTGGACTTGCAAGGCCATTATTAAAGTCTCACTTCACTGTACCTCGTGTATCTGTGTCCATCCTTTGGCATTGGATAGGTGAGGTCATTTCTCATAAGAAACACAGAAAAGCACATGCGGGATTCTCCTTACTTGGCAGCCAGATCAGGACTCACTGTGTCCACAGCCTCAGGGATGCCTGAGCATCGAGAACGTGTCTTCCCAGCTGTAGTTTCCCAACTGCTTCAGCCACAGGAAGGGTGTTTCCTTCCCTCCACCATTGCTCCTGCTGGCAGCTCCTTGGCCAAAGCTGGGGCCTCCTAGCTGCCCTGGGTGCTTTCTTGGGTGAACCAAGCACTGGGCAGGAGAGTTAGAGCCTCTCAGCCCTCTCTAGGTGAGTGTGAGACAGTTCTGTTGGGATGGAAACCTTCACCCTCAGCTCAACACAGCTAATTCCATGTTCAGTCAGACAGGCCTTTGCCAGGCAATGAAAACTCAGGGCTGAGCAAGGTACACAGTCCCCACCTTCCAGAAGCCCATTGACCACATGTGGATTCATGGTCTAGTGGTCTAGAGCAGGAATGAATGTCTGGGAACATTTTTGGTTGTCACAGCTGGGGAGCAATGCTACTGGCATCCAGTAGGTACAGCATCAGGGATAGTACTAAATATCCTATAATGCACATGGCATCCCTCCAAACAACAGATTTCTCTGGCCCATAACATGCTGAGGTTGAGAAACCCTGGTCTAGACAGGGCCAGGCCAGAGGACACATGGTGATGTAGAGAAGGAACGTGGGAGACAGCATATAGGTCACCACAGGATGATTTGTAATGCCCGGGTGTACAGAGCAAGACAACTTAGCATAAGTAAATCCATTTTGTTGTTCACAAGTTTACAACTCCATTTTGAGTTTAAGTTTAAAAAGTTGAAAAGTTGAAACTGCCAGTAGGAAGTCACAAAACATACCCTCTTGCCTGTGCAAATCCATGAAACAAACAACTTCTGGCAAGAAAGATAAGCTAAAACCTGTGTGTGTAAAGAGAAACTGCTTCTGCCTTAACACAAGGTCAACTCTTGCTTGGACTCCAGACCATCGCTCCACTGCAATGGCTCACCAGATCTACCTTCAAGCAGCCTTGAATATCAAAAGGACTCCTCTGCAGACAAGACTTAGACTGTCCGGACCGCCAACCAAGCAACACCAAGCAACTGGTCTGCTAACCCCTTACCTTTGACTGCTCTCTATACTTGAATGATTGAATTGGCTCCTTGATTTTCCCTCAATTGAAGTGTTAATTTTGTCGATTCCTGTTTGTTGAGATCTCTGTGTGCCATGCCACTAAGTGAAACGGATAGTACTCGGGAGACAGTGTAGCTTACAGCTGAATTGAATTCACGTGATATAATGGAAAGACACAATTGTGGTCACATTGAGTTAATCCTAACCTCGGTTCCATGCTCATAACACCAGGGATCTGGAAGAGCTATCTGGAAATGACAGGATTTATCTGGAGTTTAGGTCAGGGCTTCCCAATCTTTAATGTGCACATGAATCACTTGAGATCTTGTAAAAATGAAGATTCTGATTCAGACAGTGTGGGGTGGGTTCTGACATCCCATATTTCTGAAAAACTCCCAGAAGAAGCCAATGATGCTGAACATAGACCACACTTTGAGTAGCAAAGACCTCGGACACTTGAGAAAAGCAAGCGAGTTGATCACAGGGCATGGCAGAGAGGGAACGGCAGGTGATTGGAAAGTCATGGACTTTCATGTAAGGCCCCTCAAGAAAGTGACCAGTGAAGAGGCCTGGTCTTGCTTCCCTCTGAATTGCTTCCTGGTCACAATGAATGCATCAGCTTATGAACTGGGGGGACAGATCCTTGGTAACTCTCCAACTGTGGGTTTTGTGGAGCTATAGTTTGTAGTATTATGTTAAAATTTGCGCCATGTCTAAATCCTGTTTGGGAAATGCTGGATAAAAAGCTTAGTTAAATATTGTTCAATTCTTTACAACTTCTTAGTGCTTTGAAATGCTAAGGTGAAATGTAAATCTCTCAGAGGAAGATGCAATGTGATGGATATGGTGATGGTGATGATGGTGATGATGATGATGGTGATTTTGTTGTGCTGGCACACCTGTTCCCATCTCGTGGAGGAGTGGATGGCTGAATCTTGTCTGATAGTGTGTGATCTAGTCCCACCCCCTCATGTCATGGGCCCAAAGACCAAAAGTGTCTCAGCTTTCCAGTGGCAGAGGCTGACAGGGTGGCTGTGGAGAGGGTCTCCTTGCATGCAGGGACAGAGATAGCTGGGGTTTTACCTTAGCGGGAAGGGCTGAGTCCATGTGTCAAAATTCTCATTCATGAGTCCCTCTTCTGTCTCCCTGACCTTCCCCATGTCAGGAAGAATAAAGACTGCAGTGCTGTTGCAGATGAAGGGCAGCCAGAGGGCGTAGCTGTGCAGGTGGTAGAAACGCTGGAGCTGGAACCAGCCCAGCCACAGCATCGTGGGCACCAGGATCGTGAGCTCCTGGCTCAATGAGAAGGGTCTGAGCTCAGTGAGCTTTGGGTCAAAGCGATATTTCCATTTCCCTGCCAAGAGAGAGTGCGAGCATCAGAGGAGACCACCAGCATTCAGGGCATAGGGTGCTGGATGTCAGGTATTTCATTCATTTGGGGGATATATAGGGAGGGGCTGCTGTGTTCCAGGCACCGTTCTTGCAGCGGTCAATACAGGTATGCATGAGAGACCCCTGCCCACGTGGAGCTTACATACAGGGGAAAACAAGAAAAAAGATAAACAAGAAAAATATGTGTGAGATGGTGATACATGCCAAGGAGAGAAATAAAGCAAGGGGAGATAAGAAATGTCTGGGAAGGAGAGTTATAACTTCACATAAAGCCCCCCTGAGAAGGTGATATGGAGTGAAGACTTAACAGGGCAAGGGAATGAGCCATAGCGTACCTGGGGAAAGAATATTTCAGAGAGTGGATATGCTATGTGCAAAGGCCCAATGGCAGGAATGGGTCTGGCATGTTTAAGGGACATTAGGAAGCCTGTGTGATTGAAGCAGAAAGAGCAAGGGGAAGCGTAGTGGGAGGTGAGACCAGAGAGAGTATGGGACCATCAATTTCCTCGTGTGTAAACTGGGGTGACAATATCTACCTTACTGGATATATGTGAGCATTCAATGAGATGCTAGAAGTAAAGTCCTGAGCACAATGTCTGGTACATAGTAGTTGCTCAGTAATTGTTAGCTACTAATTTTATTATTAAAATGCTCACTGCAACTCTGCAAAATCTAAGATACTATACTCTTCCCTGGTATCAGTTGCAGAAGCTTGACTGTGGTCTGCAAGTTCACCATGGGGTTGGAGCCTGAGGAACTTTGGCAGGGTTGAGTGAGCCCACTCCTCCTCCTATGAGGCTGGCTTCCTGCCTTCTCTTCCTGGCAGCTGAGGCTTCTGGCCAGGAGTTGAAGGGTCCAGCTCTGAGGGGCCACTTGGTGAGCCTTGCATTGCTGTAGGGACTGGGCTTTGAGGGACTAGGGCAGGAGGTGCCAAGGAGAACCAGAAAGCTGAATTCTGAGCCCTGCAGTCTTGATAATGTCTGGATTCCAGTTAAGGCAGGTATTACACAAACCAATAAACTCTTCTGTATGAAGGGGCCTGTAGCTTCCTCAGCAGCAGTTTACGGCAGCAGAGACAAGTAATCAGAAAATATCAATACAGTGTTCCAGATTAAAGAAAGGATATGGTAATACCAGAACACAGGGGAGGGTCAAGACTGTTCCCTCCAGTAGCTTTAAACTCTCCTGTACACTGAAGACTCCCAACTCTCTGCTCAGCTTGTACATCTCATGAGCTCCAGACCCAGGTCTCTACCATCCATCGGGCCATCTCCATCCAGATTTTCAGGAAGCACCTCAAACTCAACACGGTCAAAACAAAAAGCATTTTTTTCAACCACCTCCTATTTGGGTGGTGGTGGGTAGGGTTGCCAGATAAAATATAGGATGCCCAGTTAAATTTGAATTTCAGAAAAACAATCATTTTTTAATATAAGCATGTCTCATTTTTTGTTGTTTTGTTTGCTTGCTAAATCTGGCATCACTGGTTCCTGAAGGCAATGACTTCCAAGCTGATCTCTGGAGGAAGAGTACCTATCATCTGGGGGACATGGAGGGGAGGCATGGAGCGAAGGGCAGAACAAGCAAAGGGGTGGCCTGGGTAAAAACCCACCAGCAGGAGAGATCGTGCAGCTCAGGGGAACTGTCTTCTCTCATGTGGCTAGCCTGTGGCACTTTCCAGTAGAGGAAGAATAGGGAGGGTGACAAGAGATGTGGTTGAAGAGGTCAGCCGAGCACAGGTCACTTGTGGTCCCTCCTGAAGATGTGGAGCATTATCCTAAGAGCTACAGTTGGGTGGGGGCCTCTGAAAGTTTAAGCAGTGGAGTTTCAAGGTCAAATTTGGCTTATAGAACGATCTCCCTGGCTGCACTGTGAAAACTGGATTAGGGGTGTGGGTGGGAGGCAAACTGTAGACAGGAAGGCCAGTTAAGAAGTAATCACAATAATTTTGGCAAGAGATGATGTAACTTGAACAAGAATAGTGGCAGTGGAGAGGGATAACGGTGGACAGAGGAAAGAGATCAGGGAGGTCAATCCACCTGTTTAGGTGTTAGTGTGGGAGAGAGAGGTGCTGACGATCTGCCCTGCTGGTGGTGACTGGCAACCTCAACACTCTGCTTTGGGCAGGAGTTGGGGCCACTTACTGAGACTTAGAGGAGAGGAGCAGGAAGTGGAGATTTGGGGGGAGTAGGAAGAAATGGTTTTGTTTTGAATGTGCTGAGTGTGAGGTGCCTCATTCGGAAGGAGGTGACCAGATGGCAGTGGGGAGAGGGGTCTGGAGCTCATGAGAGGTATGGGCTGGGCATGGACAGTTGGGAGTCTTCAGCGTGCAGGAGGGTTGGAGGTTGCTGGAGTGGTGAAGCTCACCTGTATTGCTAGGACTATTGTCGGAATCCTGCTGATGAAGCCAATTGTAGGGCTATGGGTAGGGCCCACAGACCCTTCAAACCCATTGTACAGACTGGGTTGCAGACCTCTCATGTGCCGTCTGCAAGCCAGACTGGGTCACCAGATCCCTCACATACAGGTCCATGAGCTAGGTAATCAGGAAAGATCCCTAGAGCCTGTTGGCAGATGACATAAGCACAGTCCTCAGCTTCCTCAGCAGCAGCAGCAGCGGCAGTGTGGCTGGGTCACCAGATCCCTCACATACAGGTCCATGAGCTAGGTAATCAGGAAAGATCCCTAGAGCTTGTTGGCAGATGACATAAGCACAGTCCTCAGCTTCCTCAGCAGCAGCAGCAGCGGCAGTGTGGGGAAAATATAGGAAAATGGTCAGGGCCCCTCAGATGTTCAGAATCTTGCCAAGCATTTGATGTAAATATGCATGTGCGCCCACGTGTTCCTTGGTTATTGTCTAATATAGTTGCGCATGTGTGCCCAGGTGTCCTGGGTTATGGACTTAAGTATGAAGGGTGAGTGGCTCTGATCCACAGGGACCCCACCCCCCGGGATACTCCCGGGGAGGCTACGGGGAGGCCACTACTTGCCTACTGGCACTGTTGCTGCCAGTGCGCCCGGGACCCTCCGAGAGGCCACCGCCACCACTGGACCTGTAAGCTGCTGCTGCTGTTGCTGAGGTCTGAGCTTGTGTCATCTGCCAATGGTTCCCAGGATCTTTCCCAATTACCTAGCATGGACCTGCATGTGAGGGGTCTGGTGACCCAGTCTGTACAATGGGTTTGAAGGGTCTGAGCCTTAGCCCTGACAATACAAAGGGAAAACTAAAATAATGTGACATTATAAATTATAAAGTGTAACTAAAATAATGAAACATTTCGGCTTCAGTTATGAATTGCTTTAATAATACAAGTGGCATAGTCATGTAGCTTTATAGGCGGCCTCTCAGAGAGTCCCCAGGGCCCTAGCAGCAACAGCCTCCAGCAGCAGTAGCAGACTCCCTGGCTCCCAGAGTGCCGGGAGAGGAGATGTTTATGTTGGATAAGAGATGGATTAACTTTGCAATAAACTTGGACGAGGTCTAACTCATCATTAGAGGATTGCTTACCTTTAAAGAACATATAATTGGCTAGAATTAAGACAGTGTCTGCTTTCAGATCCTGGACAAGTGTTCCAATTTTGCCGTGGGTTTTCTTCCTCGTGAAGTGGTCCATCTGATCTCTGGCCATCTGGAAGTTCTTGAAGCAGGCGAAGGAGACCTCTGTGAGGTACAGATTCTGGGCGAGATCAGCGAACTTCGGTAGCACTATTTGCTTCTGGCCCACAAACAGTATGCTGCCCGTGTCTGTGCGGCACTCCCCAGCGGGCGGCAGGAGGCCACGGAGAAGCTGACTGTAGTGCACGTGGGCCTGGTTGTCTGGGACCCTGGTGGGGCTAAACCCCAGACCCTGCAGAACCTGGGTGTGGACGTCTGCGTTGGCCTTGAGGGCCAGCAGAGTGAGGGGGATGGTGAAGCTCAGTGGGGAGAAGAGAACGTTCCTGCTTGGATTTGGGGCTACCATATGTCGGTACAGGCGGAAGGCAAAGTGGGAATTGTTCAGGAACGTCGAGGAGGCTGGCGGGGTCACTGCAGTTGGATGATTTTCCTGGTCAGGAGCCCCTTGGCCACAGGCATGAAGACCCAGCCCGGACACCAGCAGCCAGAGGGACAGAATGGGGTGCGCCATCCTAGACAAAGGGACACAGTGCATCAGCCAGCTGGGCCATGCAGCCCCACAAGGTGCATGGCCCTAGGGGGCTTCCTGCTGCTGTTGTCCTCTAGCGAGCACCCACGGGCTCAGCGCAAAGGGAGCAGGGAGTCCTCGAGTAAAGCATGGGCTGTGGAGTCAGATAGACCTGGATTCGAATCCTGACTCTTGCTTGCTCAGCTGTGTGATCTGACAGCTTCCTTCTCTGCCCCAACAGTAATCCCAGGTGTAAATGGAGCTAAAAACACCTGTGAGGACTGTGTGAGGCTTGATGTGAGAACAGGGTGGGCAAAACACCACAGGTGTTCAATGAAACTGCTCGAGTGTAGATGTTAGGGGAAAAAGCCAACACTACCCTGCAGGCTTTTTTGATTTTAGTTATAATACTGTCTTCTATTTATAACACGTTCTAAATATAATATTTACAATATAAAGGAAAAA
>NW_007729522.1:0-4393 GCF_000696425.1 Galeopterus variegatus | reverse complement strand
AAAACCCAGATGGGATTTTGATTAGAATTATGAATTTGAGGGCAAATGTCTGTCTTGCTAAGAGTGAATCTTTTTACCCAGGGATACTGTATAGCTCGCTCTCTACTAATTCAGACCTTTTAAAAGTAACTTTTTTACATATAGGTCTTGCCCTTTTCCTGTCACACTTATATTTCACAATGTATAGTGTATTTGTACATGTTTTTGTTGTCTTTGTTAAAGGAGATTTTTTTCTCATTCTATTTCTGATTGGTAGGAACTAATTTTGGGAAGTTATCTGGTGATTGATTGATTGTCCCAGTAGACTCTCAGAGGTTTTGTGCGGATAGTAACACGGCCTTCTTCCAGGCAGTAGACACTTTGAGCTGTGTTCCCATCTCTCCCACTCCCCTGGCCTCTGCCTTCCCAGGTACTGGGCCTGCCCCTGGCGGTACAGGCTCCTACAGCACCAGCTCCTTCTCAGCCACGGTAACTGGTCTAGACCCCTTAACTGAACCCAGATAGCCAGGCTCTTCCTTCAGAATTTGTCCTTGGGAGTGAGTGAGCCTGCCCCTGGCCGTGGCTGACTTCCCTGTCCTGAGCAGGGCAGTAGTGGCGTTTGCCATCATCTGTATGTGTGAAGATGGTCTAGCAAGAGGGCTGGGGATGGGTCAGGCAGGTGCTCCGTGAGAGATGGAGAAAAGGGATTCCTGGGTTTCCCATGGCATTCCAGGTCCTTGCCTGGGCCTCAGGGTGCTCTGCCATCTGCCACGCCTGGCACAGAAGGACACCAGGCCACCCTCCACTGTCCTCTGCTGCAGTCATCAGTCTCTCCATCTCTGGAGCCCTTGTGCACAATGCTTCACGATTTGGTAAAATACACACCTTCATTCAAAGCAAGTCATTAAGGAAATCCTGTGGTGGGGGTGGGGGTGAGGTCACTGATACCTCTTTTCTTAAAAATGCTCCAAATATGAATCCACCTTCTGGAGCAGTGGGAAATTCCATTAAGCCAATAAGGCAAGTGATATTATAGTGAATGCCTATCCAGTCGGGGCTTAACTTTGGCCGTGGCTGACTTCCCTGTCCTGAGCAGGGCAGTAGTGGCGTTTGCCATCATCTGTATGGGTGAAGATGGTCTAGCAAGAGGGCTGGGGATGGGTCAGGCAGGTGCTCCGTGAGAGATGGAGAAAAGGGATTCCTGGGTTTCCCATGGCATTCCAGGTCCTTGCCTGGGCCTCAGGGTGCTCTGCCATCTGCCACGCCTGGCACAGAAGGACACCAGGCCACCCTCCACTGTCCTCTGCTGCAGTCATCAGTCTCTCCATCTCTGGAGCCCTTGTGCACAATGCTTCACGATTTGGTAAAATACACACCTTCATTCAAAGCAAGTCATTAAGGAAATCCTGTGGTGGGGGTGGGGGTGAGGTCACTGATACCTCTTTTCTTAAAAATGCTCCAAATATGAATCCACCTTCTGGAGCAGTGGGAAATTCCATTAAGCCAATAAGGCAAGTGATATTATAGTGAATGCCTATCCAGTCGGGGCTTAACTTTTTTTTTTTTGGTGGCTGGCTGGTACAGGGATCTGAACATGTGACCTTGGTGTTACCAGCACTACACTTTCCCAAGCGAGCTAACTGGCCAGTACCTAAATTTGATTATGATATTTTCATCTATTTCTCTGCATGTTAGTAAGTTTTTTGGGGGGTGGGGTGGGGGGTGGGACAGCTGTCTGGTACGGGGATCTGAACCCATGACCTTGGTGTTATAAGGCTGCACTCTAACCAGCTGAGCTAACCAGCCAGCCCTGGGTTAAACTCTTTGTAAGTCAGAATTAAATGAAATAATGTATGTGCTCATGGCCCATAGTAAGTGCTCAGCAAAAGCTGGCTATTCCTGTTACTATCAGGGATGCCTTTTCTGCAGGCTCGTCTCTATTAGCCAGTGTCTTGCCTGGATCCTTTCTCTGCCCAAAAGCTGGCTATTCCTGTTACTATCAGGGATGCCTTTTCTGCAGGCTCGTCTCTATTAGCCGGTGTCTTGCCTGGATCCTTTCTCTGCTCAGTTTTGTGCCCTGAGAGGCGACCCCTTCCAGCTGTCCTGTGGGGCTCTCCTGCCTGCTGGCTTCCTCTTGGGTTTGGTAGTGGAAGTTCTGGGCAGGGGGACAGAGAGGTTGGGGTGTTTCTTTCCCCCACCCCCACCTCAGCTCCACACCTCTGGCTGCAGCTGCATCCCCCATCACCTCAGATTCCGCAGGTAGCCCTTGCCCCATGGCTCCTGCTCTCACTGTTTCCTCCCTTTGCTCCTTGGCTTGGGCCAGGCAGCAGCTCCTTGCTTTTGCTAACCTCTGGGTACCTCACCCTTGTGCTTTTTTCTTAACCCTTTTCACACCTCTCCACGTGGTGTTGTCATTCAAGTCTTGTCCTTTGAACCACTGAGGGGACTCTGAGCAATACTCCATTTAATCCTCACAAACAACCCCTGCAAAAAGTTGAGTCCTGTAAAAGTTGAGGGGGTAAAGTGGCTTACTCAGGGTGAACAGCTATCCAGCGTAAGCCCAGGTCTGCGGCCTCCAAAAATGGGCAATGTATTTTATCCCTCACTGGCTCCCTATTTCAGAAGACAATGTCCCTTTGCAGTGAGATTCACCTGCATGTGAGCCCTGCAAGCCCTGTGGAGCTGCTCTGCAAGGCAGAGGGGGCCCTGGGCTCTGCTCCCCTTACTGCCCACAGCCCTGCAGAGAGCTGGGAGCTGTGGGAACCAGGCGGGAAGCTAGGGGAAAGCAATTTTTACTTACAGACCATGCACTAGGAGCCTGCTGCATCTACAGCCCACTTAAGTCTGCCCCTGTGGGAAGCTGTCCTGGGCTGAAGCGTTGACAGAGTAGCAGACATTACCTGCTGATCCTGCTGGTCAGGGACACAGTCATATGGGAAGGTCAGCATGTACCCTCCTCAGACAAATGTTCCACTCAGCGTGCTGCGCCTACATCTTTTGGGTGCTATGGTGTACAGTGCTCACTGATGCATGGGGAAGCTAGAGGAGGCAAGCCACAGAAAGCATTCACACTGCACTGTCAGAGAGGCTGAGGAGGAAGGACAAAGGCCACCATCTGTGGGAAAGTGCTCTCCTTCTCTTCCCTCCCTCCAAGCATCCATCCATCCACTTCTGAAGCACTTGCTATATGTATAATCATGGGTGGGCATTGAGGGGGGATTTAGAGAAGAGTAAATCTTATCACAGCCTTCAAGAGGAGTGTCTCACTTGAGGCCCTGGATGCCGATTGTTTCCATACTCAAATACCTCTGGGGTGGGAGGGAGGGTGTAGAAAAAACACTGGGGAAACCCTAAATTGACTGAAAGAACCCTTAGCTGACAAAGTTTATGTCGAACTAACAGACTTCCACTAGAATTGACTAAGATGAACCTCCTCCACCAGGAAGACTAGAGGTTCAAGTACTCAGTGGAGGCTGCTGGAAGGACGTGGCCTTGAGCTGGGTCCTGCAGGACGGGCAGGATTTTGGCAGCTGGGTAGAGGAAATGCTGGCCAAGCAACCTCCGAGCAATGCCCCAAATGGACTCACATGACTGTATTAGTCCATTTCTTTCTTTTCCTTTTTTTTAAGTAAATGCTTTATTTTAAAGTTCAACATTATATAATGTAATCACTTTTCATGTCCCTTTACCAATTCCTCCCTCACCCAACTACCCCTCCTCCTTTTCCACCTCTGGTAACCTCAGTTCTGTTCTCTCCCCCCCCCTTTTTTTTTGGAAAATGTTCATAGTAGTTTTTATTTATAATAACCATAAAGTGGAAACACCCGAGTATCCATCAAATAACAGAATGGATAAATAAATTTTGATATATTCATATAATTGAATAAATACCATACAGCAGTGAAAAAGAACGAATTAGAATTATATGCAATGATATGGATGAATTTCACACATATAATGATGAGATAGAGAAACTAGAAACAAAATGATTTTATTAACATGAACTTCAAGAACATGTAAAACAAATCTGTAACGATGGAGGTCAGACTAGTTGACCTCTGGGGGCAAGAGTGTTGATTGAGAAGGTAGCTTCTATGGTGCTGCAAATATTGTATATCCTGATCTGGGCGATTTCCACAGGTGTATTTATTTATTATTTATTTATTTATTTATTATTTATTTTTTATTTACTTTTAAAATTTATTTTATTTATTGAATCAAAATCGATTATACATATTTTGGGGGTTGAACATTGAGGTATGTTGATTAAATCAATATTACTAGCATATATATTGTTACAAATCGTAATTATTCTTTCTGCCTCTTGTCCAACCTCTCCCCTTCCCCCTCTCCCTCCCCCTCTCCCCTCTAATTACCCTAGATTTCTTCTCTCCTTCTGAAAGAATAATGGTTA
>NW_007729521.1:229667-235455 GCF_000696425.1 Galeopterus variegatus | reverse complement strand
AAGGCAGGTTGTTGCTCACTTTCCTGGAGGCAACCACACTTCACTGGCTGAGGTGTGTATACTTTGTATTAAACTTACTTTCAGCAAGCAGCTGCTCATTCTCTTGAGCCAGCCTGAGCTACTGAACTTTCAGCATGTTTTTCTTGCTTTTCTGTTAGACTTGATGTCTGTACTGAACTTACTTTTGTGTTAAACTTGGTGTGGGCCCTGCTCAGTCTCTGGAGCTATCACATTCTTTCCATGGAACCTGTATTTCTTTCTACTGTGATTCTGATCTTGAATTCTATCCTGTGGCAGAGTCAAGAACCTAGTAAGAGGACTGGGTGGGTTGAGGCTGACTATCAGGCCCCTGGACCCTACTTCCAACATCACCCTTACCTTGCTCAGGCTCCAAAACAGTACTGCACTCCCTACGTGGAAGCTGTCCTTTTCCTGCTCAGACTCTGACACTGTGCTGGGCTGTGTGTACACCTTCCTTGGAATGCTCAAGCTTTCAATACCTGTCCAAGGTCTCCTCTTCACAGGGGCAGCCTCCTCACTCACCCTACTTGGGCTCTAACATTGCAATGGGCTGGCCTTTACCACTCCTACCATGTGGATGTGCTCCTGCTTGGGCACTGATACCCCATGTGTGAGGAAAATGGAGATGGTTTGGTCAGGCACTCTTGCCTGATATCCAGCTGGGTTTGATTCAGCACATCCATTGTAAGCAAGTCACGCCAAAGCAGAGTTAGTGCACATGTGTGCTTGTGTACCCCTTGGCTCATTGCCACTTTTGTGTACTCTTTCAGTATGGAAGGCAGTGGCTCTGAACAGCTGGTTGGCAGAGCTCACATCTAAAAATAAAGCATGTCCACTTTGCCAGTGGCTGCTTGTTTTTTCTTTCATTTACCTGACTCAGGATCTGCACAGGATGGGGCAGAGTGGTCTGTGATCCAGCCCAACAATTGGTGTAATTGTTGTCAGGATTCTGAGCAGGTAAGGGAGCCACTAGCCCCTTGGAAAGGGGAGGAAATGTGGCTACTTTCAAGTATGTGGTTCCCAGCAGCCACTTTCTTGTTGACCATGGTCTGGATCTTGCTCACTGTACTGTGAGTCAACATGGGCCAGGCACTCCATGAAGCAGCGTGGCTTCGATATTTGCAGCAGAAAGCAGACTTGCTGGAAGCATGGGTACTTGTTCTGGAGGCTGAAATACAGCAACAGGTCACTCCTGCTTCCAACATTGGAGATGATGAGGGACCCGATGGTGAGTTGGGGAGACTGTGTGTCCCCTGACATGACCTGTTGTGCATCAGAAACTGAAGTGTGTAATGTAAAAAAAAAGATTATTCAAAGCATCATGAATGTGATGAGAAGCCTGAAGGGACTGCACCTTAGCGTATCCTCCGTTAGAAGGAGAAAACTGGGTCCAGCCCTGATTTGAAGTTAGCTTCTGTTTTTTATTGTAAAGACAAGGAAGTTTCACAGGAAAAATCAGTTGATTCAATTATTACAAAAGGACACAAAGACATGGGCAGTGTTACAAAGGTTATCTATGGCTAAGTAAAGCTTAAACAATGGAAACTAGTAACATCAGTAAAATTAACCATGTGAGATTCCAAAGTACAATTAGTGAAAAGCTAAGTTGGTCAAATTATGATCGTTATCTAAAGTATAACCTCTCCTTAAATGATATAAGCAATAGTTGCATTCTTATGATAAAATCTAAGTATAATTATCTCAAAAGTTTCCCTCAACAGAGAGCTTGCCCCTAGTGAACACTTTTTCACATCTTTCCCTTCAGCAATTCTTAAAATCTCTTAACAGGATTGATATGACAACCACCTGTTAGCTCTAAAATCATTAAAGTATACAATCCCATGCCTAAGCAGTGATTAGAGTTGATTAGATGGGCTGTTGTCTGTAAACCATCATCTCCTAAACTGAGGACTTTTGCCCTATACATGTATTTACCTAAAAACCCTATTCTAAAAATCAAATGAGAATCAACATTATTTAATTAGAATTGATTAAATGGGCTGTTGCCATGCTATCTGTACACTGTCGTCTCCTAATCCAAGGGCTTTTGCCCCATACATGTATTTTCCTAAAAACCCTATTCTAAAAATCAAATGATAATCAAGATTTCTAACCCTCCACAATGAAGCATGAGCAGCCCATAAGACAAGGCAGACAACCAGTAGGCAATCCACAAGTGACACGATTCACTACTTATGTCCCCTACACTCAAGGTGAGTTGGTGGACCTGGGGAAACAGTTTTTCCAGAAATAGGGAAAACCCCTAGCTGCTTGGCTTTTGTGGCTGTGGGACCTAGGGGTGGATGGTGTGATGTGTTCTGGAGAAGAGATGGAAAAGCTGGTTTCAATCACTACACATTTGTCCCTGAGGCAGTGGTTACAGAATAACCACAGATATGCACAGGGACAAGGCAGCCACTCCTTGATCGAATGGGTGAATGCAGCTGTCCGGACTGTGTGGACAAGTGCCAGAGAGCTGCCCAAAACCATGAGTAAAGGGCAAATGTATGCCGAGCTGGTCCACGTGATTCAGGAGCTGGGGATGCGACAGTCCATGTTTAATGTGAACACCCATGGCCCAGATGATGAATGCTTTACAGGCAACACGAGGGACGCAGTGCTGCAAAATGCTCCATCGATGTTCTTTGGGTCACTGGTGGCTATATTGGCCCCATACGTTGGTCATCCCGTACATGGAGTTATGACCATGATGGCCAGTCTGGGTAGGCAGAGGGGAGGAGACAAACGAAAGGGGTCTGAAAGGTGGTGAAGACTAAATCCCCAAGAAATGCTCAGGATTTTACCCTGAAGGGACTGAGCAAGACCAGCCACATGCAGATGTGGTTCAACTTGCTTACAAAAGGGAGTTGATAGGGAAAAAGTTGGCAGGCAAACAAATGCAATCTTGTTTGCCTTGTGTCAACAGTTTCATCCGAACAGCATTATACTAAATGTCCCAAAACAGGTGGCAAGGTATGCCCAGTATATTTGACGGATTTTATGCTACATCTGCAGAGGCGGATGGACTGTTCTCTTTTGGCTAGGGAACAGGCCGAGGTGCTCACCTTTTGGCGGCAGATGAGAATAGGAGGCCTCATGTTGAACTGGTAATACATTGGTCAAGGATAAATGTGCAGTGTGTATTGGTGTTGGTGGACATCAGCACAGAATGTAGCCAGATACTTGGAAACCCAGATAAATTTTCAGGGACCACAGTGAATGTTGATGGTAATGCAGGACAGACGATTAAAGTCAAAGCTGTGTCTTTGCCACTGAGCATTGAACAATTGCCCTCTCATGTATATACTGTGTATGTATCTCCTGTATCTGAATACACCTTGGGTATAGATGTGCTTTATGGGTTACACCTGTGAGCAATGGTTGGAGAATTCCAGCTGTGGATACGGACAGTAAAGACTGTGCTGTGGGAACACGTCAAGCATGATCTACAGTTATTACCCATGCCAATGCATGTGGTCAATATGAAACAGTATCACTTGCCAGGAGGGCATGCAGAGATAGGTGCCACTATCTTGGAGTTAGAGAAGGTTGGCATTATCCACCCTGGACATAGTTCTTTTAATGCCCCTGTGTGGCCAGGGAAGAAACCTGATGGGACATGGATAACAATGATGGATTATCGAGAAATGAAAAAAGTAGTGCCTCCTTTGCATAAGGCTGTGCCTTTGTTTCAAGACTTGATGGATCAGCTGATGACTCAGCTAGGAACTTATCATTACATACTGGACCTTGAAAATGCTTTTTTTCTCTATCTCAATCTCAGCTAAGAGCCAAGATCAACTTACCTTCACCTGCGAGGGAAGGCACTGGACTTTTCAGGTGTTATCCAAAGTCTACCTGCATAACCCAACAATCTGTCATGGTTTAGTGGCTGGGGACCTAGCTACATGGACTAGGCCCAGCGTAGTTACAATGTTTCATTTTGTAGATAATGTCTTACTAACCTCTGATTCTCTTGCAGATTTAACCAAGGCAGCTCTGATGCTGCTAGGTCATTTGGAACAATGTGAGTGGGTCGTATATAACTGTCTTACCCTTTGGACATCTATTTGGAAATATCAGCGGTGGATGGTAGGCCACTAACCCCTATGGGAACAAGCCCTGTGGCAAGAGTTATGGGAATTAGGACATGGAAAGGAAGTAAGTCTTTTCCATGTCACAGGACACTTCCCTTTAGCCAGTCCATATAATGATGAAGCCATTGCATATGCTAAGGTAAGGTGGCTGGAGAGAGCCCCAGCAGCTGATGTAGCTGGCTGGCTACACTGGAGAATGCAGCATGCTGGCTGCAAGACTGTGTGGTCAATGACTTGCTGGGTGCTGCATAAACCCGAGAAAGAATGCCCCCGATGGGCAGATGTACCCTTGATGGCTTACTAGGTGCCACATGCAGATAGGCAGAAAAACTGAGAGGAGGATGCTCCTACTATGGTGGCAGGTGGATCTTGTGGGATCACTGCCAAAGTTAGAGAACTACTGTTCTTCTGTCTGTATGTCCCTGCAAGGCTGCAGACCAGTATTGTGTCTGCAGGACCAGAGCCAACTGGACACATACATACGTTTGTGTGACCAGTGTGTTGGCTTGCTGAATATGCATCAAGCTTCCTTCCAGTGTGGCTGCAGGATTGCTGTGGAAAATCATCCCAATGATGTCTACTAACTGGACATGTTTATGGGTGGGGTTTTGTTGCTAATAGTTGAAAGGATAGAGCTATGGGGATAAGCCTTAAGATGCATTGAATGTAATAATAAGTACGGAGGTTATATGGATGCAAGAGTCAGCAATCCTCGCTAAGGGAACATCACAGAAGATTCTGAACATGTAGACTGTACAGCAAGGGACCCTGAAGGGGTGGAGTGTGAGGAAAGTGGAGTTGGTTTGGTCAGGACCCCTCACTTCATATCCAGCTGGGTGTGATTCAGCACATCTGTTGTAAACAAGTTATGAAAAGGTAGAGTTAGTGCGCATGCATGCCCGTGTACTCCTTGGCTCATTGCCACTTTTGTGTACTCTTTCAGTATGCAGCAGCTCTGAACCACTGGTCAGCAGAGCTCATATCTAAAAATAAAGCGTGTCCACTTTGCCTGTGGCTGGTCAGTCTTTCTTTTGTTTACTGACTCAGGACCTGCACAGGACAGGGCAGAGCAGTCTGTGATCCAGCCTGACACCATGCCAGGTTGTCCATCTGTATGAGCAACCCCTTCATCCTGCTGTGGTTATGTTTTTCAAGGCCAGGCTGCCCCTCGCCTCCACATGGATGCACTTCTTGCTCCACTTGGGTGTTGATATTCCACAGCAGGCTGAACCCTGTATAAAAGCCCTCTTTCCACTTTCACTCTGACACCCAATGTCAGGTTGATCCTTGTTATAGACACTCTTCTCACTGCACCCAACATCTGACACTCTGAGGACTGAACTCTCACACTCTCTGCCTCATGTCTTCCGCATCTCAATTGGGCTCTCATACCCTATGCTGGGCTACCCTCATTGTGGATGTTCTGTGTCCTCTTTTTCCTGCTCAGGCTCTAACACCCTGAGCCTGGCAGCCCTCCTACACAGCTTGAACTGTAACACACAAAACTGAGCCACTGTGGCTTCTACTTTCCACCCCCACCTGATTTGATGCCTACTTTGCTCTGCCCACCTAATAGCTTTAGAAGTGAATTGTTCAGAAAGGAACAGGAAGAGGGAGAGAAAAGCCTGAAAGAGATTTCTTATTTGGAACAATTTTAATTAGCAGCCTAT
>NW_007729521.1:228929-229290 GCF_000696425.1 Galeopterus variegatus | reverse complement strand
GCCAGCTTTTCAGAAAGCTGAGAAGGAAGCAGGTACAGTAATAACACAGGTACATATCAGGCTATGCTGATATTCTGAAAGCACGTCTAGCCAGTTGAGTGAATTTACTGAAAATTGTCTTTAATCATCCAGGTGCTTGGTCCATGTGATGACAAATATACAGGAAGATTGAACACAGAGCCATTAAATATTTTGATGCTACATGTAGACATAATCACTGGAAGACATTCCATTGAATCACTTGATTTGACCAGAGGTTTTGATGATGGGCAACTCATGTTTTTCCTATGTAAGACTTTCCATTTTAATAAAGATGTCTTTTATATGTTCTCTATATAAATGTGTATCTTAGAAACATACA
>NW_007729521.1:225111-228234 GCF_000696425.1 Galeopterus variegatus | reverse complement strand
CATTTTAATAAAGATGTCTTTTATATGTTCTCTATATAAATGTGTATCTTAGAAACATACACAATATTTATGATTACAATCAAGAGTTGGTCTTCAAAATTTATTTTAGGCATACATTTCAGTTTATTTAAATTTTATAAGGTTGCATTTTCTTTTACATAAAGCAAGGCAAGATATGACTATGATTATACATGCCATAATTTTTAAGATTTAAGCCCCATAAATTTGATTTTTGCCCATCTACAAGGTAACAGTAGAAGAATCACTATTCTCATTTACATATATGCAAATAGAATAATAAATATGAAGCTAAATATAAAAGTAAAAATAGGTTAAATGCCTTATTTAAAGTCGTACAACCAGTACGTGGTGGAGCTGGAAGTTTTACCCAGTTCGGCCCAACTTAAATTGTGGCATCTTAGAAAGTAAAGTACATGAATTTTGACTAAGGGTCCTCATCCTCCTACTTAGCCATACATTTGGAGTGTGTGTGTGTGTGTGTGTGTGTGTGTGTGTGTAAGTGAATATATGTGTATAAATGGTTTCAAAATAAAAAAATGATTTTATTGACTATAAATGTGATGTATGGCTTTTATACAAATTTCAAACAATACACAAAAAAGTGAATATATGTGTATAAATGGTTTCAAAATAAAAAACTGATTTTATTGACTATAAATGTGATGTATGGCTTTTATACAAATTTCAAACAATACACAAAAGTGTTAGAAAGTAAAATTCACTTCTCAGACAAAAGTACTGCTGACATCTCAACAGACAATTTTATTACTTTAAATGCATTACACACTTAAAAATGTTGATGTATAATTTTTCACCATCAGGATCATATTATACATTCTCTTCTGTAACCACAGACAATACATTATGACTGTAATTCTAAATAAATACAGTTTTGCATAAGGTTTTTATAATGATTGTACAAAATTACATTTTATGGATATGTTTAATTTATTAAACTGATTACTTATTGATAATATCTAGCTTGTTCATAATTAAAAAAATTTTTTCTTTACTCTAGAGGGATGTTTTCTTAAGTATTTTATTTATGTAAAAGAATACATATTACATAAATAAGGTGAAAAATATAATAAATTGAACATCTACAGAGGTATCTCCCAACTTGAGGAGACTCTAGCCAATAAATTAAAATTCTTTGCATGTCCTTTCTCAATGGCATTTTCTCTTCTTGTGACCTGGAGAATTTATCCTGTTTTTGCTTTACATAATTATTTTATTACATGTGTATTTATCCTTAAAAGAAAAATTGTTCATCTTTGTATGTTTTCCAACCATATACAACGTTATTAATATTTTATGTTTTTTTCTGGAGCTTGCTTTTTTAACTCTATATTTTTGAGATTTATTCATATTGAAATACATAGTTCTAGTTTTTTCATTTTCAGTGCTGTGTGGTATTTCACTTTGTAATTGCTCTCAGTTTCTTTCTCCATTCTCTTATCAAAGGACATTTTATAGGCAATGCACCTATAAATATTTGGGGTCTTATTAGAGAATTTCTATGCTAACAGGTGTGTTATGATTTTTTAAAAAAATGAGATAATGTAAGAAAAGCATTTTTGTGCACTTTGTGTGAGAGACATATTATAAAGAATACTATAGTAAAGTACATCTCAAATATCCTAGGAGTGTAATTGCTGGCTTTTATGGTAGGCATATCCTCAAATTTATTTTGTAAATGCAAATTTATTTCTAAAATGGTTGTACTAATTTATACTCACAATAGCAGAGTATGACTGTGCTGTTGCATATATACTTGATGTTGACAGACTGTAAAAACAATTTTAGTAAGCTGGTAAGTAAGAAATTGCATCACCTTCAAGATTTAACTTGCATGTTTCTAATTTCCAAACTGAGTGAGCTTCATTTTATTTTATTTTATTTTTACAGTTTGTTCTTTTGTGAAAGGTACCTTAAGAGTTTTTGTCTATTTCTGTACTGGGATTTATTCCTTCTTATTAATTTTAAGGTTGTCTTTATATATTCTAAATGGCAGTACACTGTCAGTTATATTTGCTGCAATTATATTTTCTTACTCCAATCTCTTTTGATGAATAACTTTTTACTATAATATAGTCAAATATATTAATACTTTTCTTTATTTTCTGTGCCTTTTATCTTAAGAAATTCTTCTTGTTTCCAAATTCACAAAGATATATTCCTTTAAATGTCTTACAGTTACATTTTTCATATATAATACTTTATTGCACCTAGGATTCATTTTACATATGGTATGAAGTAGAAATCTGTTTTTATTTTTTCTAAAATAATAACAGAATATTAGTATTTAGATATCAATAAAATTTGTTTTCCATTATTTTTGAATTTTTGCACCTAACAATATTTAAAGTTTTATTAGTGTTTCTTTTCTGTCTCATATGTATGTTTTTAAATGTCCAACTGTGTGTTTTATTGTCTGGTTATGTTTTTACTATAGATTTTTAAGTTAATTTCATCATGATCATCAAATATAATCTATATGACAGCAATCTTTTGAAGTTTGTTGTGACTTGATTTAAGGGATGTACATAAACAATTTTTNCTTGCCTAGTACATTGTTAAAAACACTGAACACTTTGCAACTGGGAGTAATGTCAAAGCATTTATAAACATTATGTTATACGTGACTAATCAGAATAGATGTAGGGTGTAAAGAAGTGGTGCAGCTGTACTGGGGAACCCCAACAGATGGTCACCTTTTGATATATTGTCTGATTGCTGTCTGCTTGATATTTTAAGAGAGATATGTTAAAACTCTTACCATTATGTCTGATTTTACAATAATTCTTTTAATTATAAGACTTATTTTATTGATTGCAGATTTGTTTAGAGTTTTGATAACTTCACAGATAATTGTTTTGTTCTTTTTATAAAATCATGAGTTAGTCACTCCTTTTATGCTGAAATAGTGGGGCTCTCTGTTTGTATGGTCTTTCATCCCCAACTCAGACGGCTGGAGCATCTTCACATGGAGATTTCAAGGCAGCAAGAGGGTGAGAACGGAAGCTGCATGCTCTTGAATGATTTTTTTTTCTTTTTGTCTTTTTTCGTGACCGGCAACGGATCGCAACCCTCAGTGTCGCG
>NW_007729521.1:222074-224111 GCF_000696425.1 Galeopterus variegatus | reverse complement strand
TGCTCTCAAGCGGCGCACTGTAGCAGTGCGCCACCGGGCCGGCCCCTGAATGATTTTGTTTTATTTTAAATTTTATTTTCACTGTACAACTATTTTGAATAAATGCTCTATTTCTACTTATACCAACATTATTTAACTTTATGAAGTGAAAAGTTAATCAAGATCTCATCTCCTAATCAACATAAGTTCTTGAAAAGCTTTAATTCAGATCTTATAATCTCTCTTTCCACTTCGTCAGGATTAGAGGCTGTTACTGCCCAGTATTTTAGTTCTATTTTTGAATCCCGTCAAATCAAAGTTTTTGAATCCCATCAAATCAAATATTTTTATTATATTAACATTAGTACTTGCAAAATGCCTCACATATTTTGACCACTCAATACATTTCAGCATTTATTACTTTCTACTTGCTCTTGGGAAGCATGCTTTTGTTTAATGATTGTTCCTTTGTTGGTGACCTTCTAACTATACTACCAGCTTTCCTGGATCTCCAGGTTGCAGATGGCAGATCGTGGGACTTCTCAGCTTCCATAATCGTGTAAGCCAGTACTTTATAATCTCTCCATCTCTCTCCCTCTGTGTGTGTGTGTGTGTGTGTGTGTGTGTGTGTCTCCTATTGGCTTTATTTCTCTGTAGAGCACTGACTACTGTAATGATTATTCTGTTAAAGATATACTAAGCTAGAAAGAGAAAAGAAAAAACATCACATGGAAAGAGTTTTTTAAATCAATTTTTAAGTAATACACATTCCCAATTTCCTTTGGAAAATAAAATTTAATTCAAAATTTTTCTAATTTCCGTCCTGTAACATTGCATTTTCNGTGTAAGCCAGTACTTTATAATCTCTCCATCTCTCTCCCTCTGTGTGTGTGTGTGTGTGTGTGTGTGTGTGTGTCTCCTATTGGCTTTATTTCTCTGTAGAGCACTGACTACTGTAATGATTATTCTGTTAAAGATATACTAAGCTAGAAAGAGAAAAGAAAAAACATCACATGGAAAGAGTTTTTTAAATCAATTTTTAAGTAATCCACATTCCCAATTTCCTTTGGAAAATAAAATTTAATTCAAAATTTTTCTAATTTCCGTCCTGTAACATTGCATTTTCATTGCCTTATCATCCGGACTCATATTCTTTCCACTATAATCCATTCTCCATATTCTTGTCAGACCACTCACATTTCTAATATACAGAACCAAATGCTCACTCATATTGTGTATATGACAAAAAATAAATGGCTTAGCAGGGCATTCACAGTTGGCCACAGTTAATTTCACTTCTTCATGCCTTTTATTTCTGCGATACATATAACCCTGCAGACAACCTCCATTTCTCTTAATTCCCTGAGCACACATATACTGCTCTGCTCTGTGTGTTTGTGCACCTCCCATTCATCCCACCTTTCCCCCGTTTCCTTGGTGAAGGTTAACTTGTCATTCTTTTAATGTACAGATTAATTACTTTCTCCTCTATGAAGAGTTTCCTTATTACTTTCCAGGGGTCATTAATTGTCCCTCTCAATTCTCACAATTCTTTATATAAAACACATTGTATTATATCATATTACAACTTTATATTAATTTGTTTGTTACAGTTAGTCACCCTCTCCCGTTAGAATGCAAAATTTTTAGTGAACAGGGATAATGTTTACTCATCTTTGTATTCTCAGAATTCATCCCACCACTGGATACAGCAGGTGCTGAATGAAAGAATGAATGGTGCAAAGAATCAACAGGTCATCAAATCCCCAAAGTAGGAAACAATGAATACAATATTCTGTGAAGATAAATATTAAGTATAACATTTTTAAGAGGGAACACCCTCTGAATGCAACCTGAGGACAAGAGGAGTTAATAATATTGGAAGAGGTATCCTGGTATCTGTATTTTTATTCAATTGGGCATCTATTTTCAATTAAAATACTATTAGGAAGTAGTTTATTCTTTTCAGCATAGTTCAGTATAAACTTCTTATGGCAAATTAGTATAGAATACTGACTGTGGCAAAGAAGCAGAATACAGCCAGGGTAGAACACTTGG
>NW_007729521.1:218979-220564 GCF_000696425.1 Galeopterus variegatus | reverse complement strand
TGCAGTATTGCTCTGCCTTAATCATTCCAGGGCTTGGTGCCGGGCAACTAGGAACCACTCGGTACCCCAAAACCCACTGAAATTATTCAAAATAGCCCGTTTTAAACTGTTCATTCTGCTCTGCCTTGCCTTTCCTGTGGAAATAAAGGCTTCCCTCACTCCTGTCTTCTGCCTCCTGACTAACCTGCCATCTTTCCCATGTAGCCTTGGTGGCATGGCACGCCTTTTGTCTCTAGGATCTCAGAGTATATATATATATTTGTTTGTTTGTTTGTTTTCTCCTGAGCCTCTCTTCTGTCTTCTATTGTGGATGCACCTGACTGATCAACTCATAAAAAATACAAAATACCATGATATGAAATTAGGGAAATCTTTTTAATTAAACCTGAATGGCCCTAACACATTCCACTGATGGAAAAGAACTTGGATCCTAGTGTTTGTGCAGTAGTGACCAAAGTCATGAGTGGTTGAAATGGCTGCAATCATACTCCCAGATTATTCATTTATAATGAGAAATATGACTTCTAAATAAATAAATTCTCAGGGGAACTGTAGAATAGTTTCCTGTGAATGAGCTAGAAAATCATATTATAAGAAATTTTCTTGGTGAGGATGGAAGCAGAAATAAAGTCCATATGACTGAAAGATGTAATGGCATCAAATTCAGGGACCTGTGCTAACAAATGTGTATTACTGCAGTGGTTCTCAAATTTTTGGTCTCAGGACCCCCATTATACTTATTTTGGGCCCCAAATAATTTTTGTTTTATGTGGGTTATATTTATCAAAATTTATTTTATTGGAAATTAACATGGGAGAAGTTTCACATATTTATTTATTAACTTAAAGGATAACAAACCCATTACATGTTAACATAAATAACATAGTTTTATAAAAAGTAACTATTCTTTTCAAGTAGAAAATGTTTACATTTTTGCAAATCTCTTTTATATTTTGCTGAATATAGAAGTCTTATGTCCTGTTTACATTCAAGCTGTTGCAATATGTTGTTCTCGTTAAAGTATATGAAGAAAATCTGTCCTCACACAGATATGTAGCTACAAAAAGAAGTGTTCTAAAAACTTTTTCAGAGAGTTGTGAATATTTGATACTACACAAAAACTTCACTAGTTTCTTAAATGTAAAATGCAAATTATAATCTGAAATCATACCAATAAACTTGTATTCCATTATATTGAAATCTATTGATCTTTCTTGTATTAAGGACGATCTTTTACCCATGCAAGAATTTTTATCATCAAACATCCACAAAAAGGACTTTGCAAATGTGATTACGAGTAAGGACCTTGCAATGGGAAGATTACCCGGGATTATTCAAGTGAGTCCAACCTAATTACGTGGGTCCTTAAAATCAATGAACATTTCCCAGCTGAGTTTGTCTAAGGAAGAAGTGTCAGAGAGTTGCCACATGGCTGGTTGCTGGCTTTGAACATGAAGGAAGAGGAAATGAGCCAAGGTAGCCTCTAGAAGGAGGAAAGGCAAGTAAACAAACTCTTCCCTGGAGCCTCCAGAAAGGAATGCAGCCCTTCCTACAAAGCGATTTTTAGGCCAGTGACATCATGATG
>NW_007729521.1:216180-218642 GCF_000696425.1 Galeopterus variegatus | reverse complement strand
CCTCCAGAAAGGAATGCAGCCCTTCCTACAAAGCGATTTTTAGGCCAGTGACATCATGATGAGCTTCTAATTGACAGAACTGTAAAATAGTAAATTTGTGTTGGTTTTATCTACTAAGTTTGTTTTAATTTGTTACAGCAATAATAGAAAACTAATACAATCAATAAATTGTTGATGAATACAGTCATCCCTCTGTATTTGCAAAGGATTGGTTTCAGGGCCTCCAATGTACACCAAAATCTGTGAGCACTCAAGTCCTGCAGGAGTCTGTGTATATGAAACGTCTGCTTTCCCTACATGCGGGTTCTGCATCCTGCGAATACTGTATTTTCTTTTCTTTTTTTTTTCTTTGTTTCTAGGTAACAGACTTTATTTTTATAGCAGTTTTAGATTTTAGAGAAATTGACCAGAAAGTACAGATAGTTTCCATCCCTCCCTATTCCCCAAACACACATTTTCTACTCTTCCTAACATCTTTCATTAGTGTGTTACATTTGTTACAATTATGAACCAACATTGATGTTATTATTAACTCAGTTTTACATTAGGATTCCCTTTTTGTGTTGTACAGTTCTATGAGTTTTGCCAAATGCATGTCATGTATTCACCATTCCAGTGTCATGCAAAATAGTTTACTGCCCTGAAAATGCTCTGTGCTCCACCCTTCCAACCCTCTTTCCCTCTCCCCACACTGAAACCCTAGCAACCACTGATTTTTTTTCCCCCATTACCTCAAACATTTATTATTTCTTTGTGCTAGGAACATTTAAATCCTCTCTTCTAGCTAATTCGAAACTACACAATAAATTGTTAATTATAGTCACCCTACAGTACTATATAGAACACTAGATCTTATTACTCCTATGTAGCTATAATTTTGTATTCATTAGCCTACCTCTCACTGTCCCTCTTTCTTCCTACTCTTGCCAGCCTCTGGTAAGCACCATTATACTCTCTATTTCTATGATATCAACTGTTCATAAGTGGTTGAAAAAAATTGGTGTATAAATGGGTCCATGCAGTTCAAAACCCATATTATTCAAGGATCAACTGTATTCGTTGATCTCCTAATTGTATAAGGTGCTTTGAAATTGTATGAAACAGCATATAAACAATAATAACTCTAACAATTTATTGTGAAATATGAGATATGAGACTCACTATTTTTAATTCCCTTTTATATTCATAGCAATCTTATGAGCAAAAAGATTTAAACAATTTTCTCAAGACCACACAATTAGTATCGGACTAGTTTTATTTGAATTCATGGCTAGGTTCTCTCAACTTATCTATTCTGTTACGTCTCAGGATTCTTGCTACTGAATTAACACCCTACATGGAACACTAATTTGTGTCACATGTTTCTTTTTACCAAAACAGTATTCCACCCCCCCCAAAAAAAACTCAGAAGTCTCAAGAGTAAATAAATGATATTTCATGTATTTTTTTATTATATATGTATAACTACATTTGTGATTATTATTTTAATTGACTGGGAAATAAAACTTGGAATATTCAATGTCTTTGGATCACTATGACTATTGGGTGGGGGAGCAGGGTGGAAGGTAGTTTTGAAGAATATAGTTTGTGTTTCTTATTTTGTTTTTAATTAGATGCTGCCTCTTTGACAGAACAAGAAATGGTCTCTAAAACATCTCCTCAATGGGTAAAAAACTCTTTCTTAGGAATCTTTTGTTTCTTGATAGAGTTTAAGTTTAGCTACACATTCTCTTTACTTCTCTTCAGGAAGGTAATATGCATATCAGCTGGGGATCCCCCTTTGCTCCTTGGAGATTAAAAATCACCTTAAGCCTCTTAATACCATAATTTATGAAACTCCAAAATTCTCTCTATGATTAATCTAAGTTCCCAGGAGACTTTAGTATTCATAGCCTTCTCTGCCTCTTGGGTTTCTAATTCCATATATGCTGTACTACATTGGCCTATAATAACTCATAAGATTCTATGGCATGAACACAACAGAATTTCTGAAGATGTCAATGGTAGAAAACAGCAAGGTTTGTATCACAAACAATTTCAAATGGAACTATAAGCATCCTTATTCTTAAAAATCTCTTCCACATCACCCCCATTGTTGACTTTATAAAAAAAATTATTTTATTTTTTTATTTTATCAATATACAATGTAGTTGACTTTCATGTGTCTTCGCAACCTTTACTGAATCCTCCCTATCCCCTCCCTCTCCGCCCTCCCACCCATCAATATCATATCTGTTCACTTGTCTTAACAAGTTCAAGGAATTGTGATTGTTGTGTCTTCTTCCCTGCCCCCACCCCATTTGTTTGTGTATTTATTTATTTATTTATTTATTTTTAGCTCCCACAAATAAGTGAGAACATGTGGTATTTCTTTCTGTGCCTGACTTATTTCACTTAATATAATTTTTTCTAAGTCCATCCTTGTTGCTGCAAATGGCAGTATTTCATTCTTTTCTATAGTA
>NW_007729521.1:211960-215756 GCF_000696425.1 Galeopterus variegatus | reverse complement strand
TGTGGTATTTCTTTCTGTGCCTGACTTATTTCACTTAATATAATTTTTTCTAAGTCCATCCTTGTTGCTGCAAATGGCAGTATTTCATTCTTTTCTATAGTAGAGTAGTATTCCATTGTGTAAATATACCACATTTTCTGTATCCACTCATCTGATGACAGGTATCCCTTCGACATGATGATTTCCATTCCTCTGGGTATATTCCCAGCAGTGGAATAGCTGGGTCATATGGTAGATCTATCTGTAATTGTTTGAGGAAACTCCAAACCATTTTCTGTAAAGGTGGCACCATTTTATAGTCGCACCAACAGTGTAGGAGGGTTCCTTTTTCTCTGCAACCTCGCCAGCATTTATCATTCTCAGTCGTTTGGATATTAGATATACTAACTGGAGTGAAATGGTATCTCAGTGTCATTTTGATTTGCATTTCCCAAATGCTGAGTGATGTTGAGCATTTTTTCATGTGTCTGTTGGCCATTCATATATCTTCCTTTGAGAAATGCCTATCCAGGTCCTTTGCCCATTTTTTAATTGGGTCACTTGTTTTTTTGCTGTAAAGTTATTTGAGATCCTTGTATTTTCTGGACATTAATCCTTTGTCAGATGTATATTTTGCAAATATTTTCTCCCACTCTGTTGGTTGTCTTTTAACTCTGTTAATTGTTTCTTTTGCTGTGCGGGAGCTTTTTAGTTTGATATAATCCCATTTGTTTATTTTTCCTTTGGTTACCCATGCTTTTGGGGTTGTATTCATGAAGTCTGTACCCAATCCTACTTCCTGGAATGTTTCCCCTACATTTTATTTAAGGAGTTTTATTGTTTCAGGGTGTATATTTAATTCTTTAATCCATTTTGAGTTGATTTTGGTATATGGTGAGAGGTATGGGTCTAGTTTCATTCTCCTGCATATAGATATCCAGTTTTCCCAGCACCATTTGCTGAAGAGGCAGTTTCTTCCCCAGTGTGTAGACTTGGTGCCTTTGTAAAAGAGCAGATGGCTGTAGGTGTATGGGTTAATTTCTGGATTTTCTATTCTATTCCATTGATCTGTGTGTCTGTTTTTATGCCAGCACCATGCTGTTTTGGTTATTATAGCTTTATATTATAGTTTAAAGTCAGGTAGTGTTATGCCTCTAGCTTTATCACAAACAATTTCAAATGGAACTATAAGCATCCTTATTCTTAAAAAAACTCTTCTGAATCCCCTTCATTGTTGATTTTTTAAAAAATCACTTTTTATTGTGGTAAAATCTACACTATATGAAACTTACCATTTTAACCATTTTAAGTGTACAGTTCTGTGGTATTAAGTACATACACAAAGCTGCGTACCGATCACCACTATCCTTCTCCAGAAATTTTTCACTTTTCCAGACTAAAACTCTGTATCCATTAAACAATCCCCATACCCTCCCACTCCCAGACTGTAGGAACCACCATTCTACTTTCTTTCTTTATGAATTTGATTATTCGAGGTACTTCTTATAAGTGGAATCATACAATATTTGTCCTCATGTGTCTGTATTATTCCACTTCATGTGATATCTTCAAAATTCATCCATGTTTTAGCATATGTCAAAATTTCATTGCTTTTTAAGGGTGAATAATAGTTCATTGCATGTATATACCACATTTTGTTTATTCATTTATCCATTGAAGGACATTTGAATTGCTTCTAACTTTTTGTTACTGTGAATAATGCTGCTTTGAACTTTAGTGAACAGATATTTTTTGAGACCCTGCTTTCAATTCTTTTTTCATTGTTGACTTTCTGAACTTGCACTTTATGTATATACAGCACATATCCATTTATTTTTTCCTGGATAATCTCACTTTATCTTTCCTTCTCACTGTTACAATCTTTCATCTCACTCCTTCCTCTTTGTAACAATAAAGACGTTTTATCTATTTTAAACAGAGCAGTTTGGTCTGAAGTCTATATAAGATCCTTCCCCTTCTTAGATATAAATATTTACCCAAAGAGTTGGTTAAGTTATTTTCCTAGATTAATATAGTTCCCTTTCTCAGATGAATTCCTATATCAACTCAAAAGAAAAATATTTTTTTCTGTCTCTTTTTGCCTAGTATGAAGTGCTGGATAAAAAATGGAAATGCCAACTTAGCACATTTTCTTTTACTTTGCAGTTTATTATTTTGTATGGATTTAATAGAACAGAAGAACATTTCCTAATAATTCTGAATGGATATTTTAATATAAGAAGTAATATTTATTTTTTAAAACAATATGAGGCAATATATGAAGGGTACCTCAAAAAGTTCATGGAAAAATAGGATTAAAAGTTAATATGAATGCTTTCATAAACTTTTTGAAGTACTCTCATGTACTGGATTGAATTATGTCCCCCCAAAACTCACTTAATCTTGAACTGTGTCCCCCCAGTTTTATTTATTAGAAACTTAGCCCCCACTGTGACTGTTAAGAGGGTGGGAAATCCTATTATGGTAAATGAAAGGTGAAGCCTTGAAGATGTGTTTAGATTGTGGGACTGTGCAGTAGTGAATGGATTAAAAATGGTGGTCAGGGCGTGGTTCTGAGGGCTTTAAAAGAAGGGAAGAGTCTGTCTTTCTGCTCTCTCTGCTCCACCATTTTTGCAATGTGGTACTCTGCCATCACTGTCACTACTACCAAGGCTCTAACCAGATGTGTTCCCTGGATTTTGGACAACCCAGTTTCAGAAACTGTAAGCAATATATTTTTATTTTCTTCATAAATCACCCAGTTCCATGTATTTCATTATAAGCAACAGAAATGGACTAACATGTCTCATATAAATTTTCCTTATTCAGAAAGATTAACTGTGATTAACAAGAAGTTGGTTAATGGACACAAAGAATGGTTACAATTTGTAATGATAAATATACAAATTATCCTGATTTGAGCATCACATATTGCACACAGGTTCAACTCTGTATCCCACAAAATGTATAATCAATTATGTTTCAATAAAAAATTTGAAAAGACTAACTGAAAAATTTCAACCTCCAGAATACATGGATACCATGCCTATTTCTAAAGTAAGACAAGGAAGATATTTGGAGTGTGTGAAAACATATATTTGGCAAAAGCCAGACTGAAAAGAACTATTTCTCTGGGTAACAAAGAGCTAGGGAGAAAAAATGAGATTTTTTTTTTTTGTATTACACAGTTTGAACTTCTGAAAATTTTGTTCTTCCTGAGCAGTGTAATGATTTTCACATGCCTCAGTGTTTGAAAGTTAGTGCTATATTGTTAAACTCAAATATCTAGTCTAATGTTATATGCTAGTAATCTTTTTGTTGTGAACCACAGAAAATACTTTCAGTCCACATTGACATTTTTTAACTGGAAGGATTGTTAACCAACCTAATCAAAGAATCTGAGAGTAGATCTTGCTTCTGGCATTGAGACCTTTAAATTAGAAGCAGGAAAGAACTAAATTTATTATAAAATTAAGTGTAGATAATGCATTAGTTGGGATTCTCCAGAGAGACAGAGCCAATAGGATAGATAGATAGATAGATGACAGGGGATTTAACAGGGGAACTGGCTCACACACTTATGGAGGCTTAAGTCCCACAACAAGCCATCTGCAAGCTGGAGATGTGGGGTGATGTTAGTGTGGCTCAATCTAAATCTGAAAGCCTCAGAACCAGGGAAGCCAATGGTACAACTTTCAGTCCAGGGCTGAAGACCGGAAAACCCAGGTGGGCCTCTGATACAAGTCTCGGAGTCTAAGGCCAGGGACTCTGTAGTTCTGATGTTCAAGGATATGAAAAAAGGGTGTACTAGCTCTAG
>NW_007729521.1:206066-210960 GCF_000696425.1 Galeopterus variegatus | reverse complement strand
AGCTGGAGATGTGGGGTGATGTTAGTGTGGCTCAATCTAAATCTGAAAGCCTCAGAACCAGGGAAGCCAATGGTACAACTTTCAGTCCAGGGCTGAAGACTGGAAAACCCAGGTGGGCCTCTGATACAAGTCCCGGAGTCTAAGGCCAGGGACTCTGTAGTTCTGATGTTCAAGGATATGAAAAAAGGGTGTACTAGCTCTAGGAGAGAGAGAGGAAATTTGTCCTTCCTTTGCTTTTTTGTTCTATTCAGGCCCCTAGCTGATGGGATGGTTCCCACCCACATTGAGGGTGGATCTTTCCCACTTAATCCACTTACTAACATGCCAATCTCCTCTGGAGTCCTCACAGACAGCCACCCAGAAAAGAATGATTTTTCCATTTTTCTAGGTACTTCTTAATCCAGCCAAGTAGACACCTAAAATTAACCATCACAAATAGGTAGATAGAAAAATAGATTTAATTACAAAACTCTTCTAGGTGTAGTTTTTCAATAATGCATACTAGAAAAATTATGATTAAAACATTGGTTTTGAGGAGACAGAAAGAGAAATTTTATCAGGAATCTCTGAGTATTTTCCAAAGCCTGAGATTTTATGCTTCTATGGTGACACTATATGAAGGTCTTCAAAAAGTTCATGGAAAGATTTGTAATATCTTTTAATTCTAATTTTCCATGAACTTTTTGAAGTACCCTTGTATATAGCTCCTTACGGATTCCACATAGTTTCCTGGAAAATACACTATTATAAATGCTTATGGATTCTAAAACATAGGTAATTAATGGAATTGCTTATAATTTTAAAATAATTTAGAGTCTGGGCAAGCTTCACAATGTATTTTAGGGGTAACTCACAACTACAGGTAATCCCATCTTATACTGAATATCCGATTATTTTAGAGGCCACAAAATATATGTGGTTCCCACTGAAATATGAACAAGCTTTGAATTTATTAAGGTAATCCCATCTTATACTGAATATCTGATTATTTTAGAGGCCACAAAATATATGTGGTTCCCACTGAAATATGAACAAGCTTTGAATTTATTAAGGTAATCCCATCTTATACTGAATATCTGATTATTTTAGAGGCCACAAAATATATGTGGTTCCCACTGAAATATGAACAAGCTTTGAATTTATTAATCAATTGATATTTTCTTATTTTTCATAAAAATTATTTTAATCATTTGAATCTCATGATCTCATAATTTAAAAAATGATTTAACATTTTTTAAATATAGCACAATCATTATTTCTTTTCTTAGATAAATTTCAAGTGCTTATAATAATATTGGTAGGAAAAAATATTTACTTTTCAAGCAAACTAAATGTGACAAGTAATAATTCAGGCTATTTGCCACCCAGTGCAAATATTGAAGAATACCTCCTACTTCTCTCTTGTGTGATTCAGCAAATAGGAAGCATCACCTACTTCTTAAAAGGTCAAGTGAATTACTAATTAAAAATAAATTACATCACTTAAGAATTCTGTGTAGTTAATTTGCACTTAATAATTCTCGATTTACTCGGTTTATTAAGCATTGATTTTCTTGACTATTGTCAACATTATAGATATGTGTATCACAATATCTACAGAAAGTGAAATGTGTATTGAAATTAAAGTTAAAAACCCACAAGTCTTTCAGGCTTGTATCATAAGCTAGTTAAATTAATTGCTTTTAACTTACTAATGAATTAGGCACATTCACAATTACTTGAGTTTCAATTTATGTAGGAATATATTCTTCTACGTAACATACTCCTGTACTACTCTAGATTTTAGTGTCAATTTTCCCAACAGTATCATTGTCATTGATTTATTTTCAGATATTTTACATCTTGATATAAATATGTTTTATATTCTCTTTTCACAGACATTAAAACATTATAATTTATTTAAGTTTATTTTGGCTTGGGGGAGAAAAAAAATACTCGTCTGCCTGCCTCATGTAAAAGCCATAAATTTATGTATTGTATCAATTCTGTCCTATGAAGCTGTCCATGAAGTAGACCTAAGTGGGCCACCTTATTCTGTTGTCCCTCTGAATTATCTTTCAAAATAGGAGAGACTTTGAGAAATTCCCAGTCATAATATCACAATTATGGTCAATGCCTTTACTATGTGGGGACCCACTTACAACCCCAGAGTTGGTATGAAGAATATTTTAAGCTGAAGATATTTGATATTCAACAGATGCAGAAAGAACACTTCTCTGAGCTTCCCTTATCAGATTAAAAGCAGAATCTTCTGGGAAATAAGGCTTCCATAAATTTTCTTTTCAGAGCAGCTTTTATGACAAGGAAGGAGAGCAAGAGTAAAGTTACCATAAATCCCCTTTCGGGGTAGTTTATGGCCATGAAGAAGACAGAAAAAGTGCTTGCCCCTGAATAAACAAACATTATTACACACTTTCTTACCTCCTATCTATTCTTCTAGAAACTCATTTGTTCTTCCCATAGAGGACTTCTGTTCTCCCTCTTTTTTCCCATTAGTATATAAACCTCTAACTATAAAGATTTATCAAGTTACCTTTGTAAACTCCTATATGCATATGAATACACTGTTTTCTCCTGTTAATCTGTCATGTGTCAGTTTCATTTGCAGCCCCCCAGAGACTTAACAAAAGAGGATAGAGGAAAGTTATTCCTTCCTGGCAGCTATATATTCTCTTGGAATATGATGATGCTCTGGGCAGCTCCCTTGTGGGATATAATAACACCTTAGTTTAGTTTAGCTCCTACAGTTGATGAAATATTTTACAAATATAAACTCATTTAATTTTTAAAATAACTGAAGTAGACACTATTAAATTTTAAGAATTATTATTTATATGGAATGAACTAATGAAAAAATATAGATTTTTTTTGAAAATTTAGACGTTTTAGATTTCAGATTTTACTCCTCAATCTTTCAAAGTTTCGTGGAATTTCATTGCTTCAGTTTCTTAATTATGGAAAAAGGAAATAAATACCACCCAATGATAAGACTGTCAACCAAATTTTATTATAAAATATGATAATAGTATCATTTATCATGAATTGACTAGGTGTCAGTTACTGTGCAAAGAAGTGCTTTATGTATATTATCTCATTAGATTCTTGCAATCACTTGTGTGGTAAATTATACTAATAGCTTGTGTTTATGTTCTTTTTACCACGTTCTAGGTGTACAGTTCTAAGTGCTTCCATATGTTAATTCAATAATCACAAGATACTGTAAATGAATCATATAATATAGTCACTGACATTTACAGATGTGTCAACAGCAGCATGAAGAATTTAAGAAACTAATGCAAAATCACATGGCTATTCAGAGGTGGAGCAAAATTTCAAACTTAGCCTGATTCCAGACTCCATATTCTTCACCACTATGTTTAATGCTTTCTGGTAAGTAAACCTCCCAACAGAGCACAGTAAACAAAGTTAATGGTCAATAAAAGCTGCTCTGCTCTCTCCCTTCCCTCCGCAATGTACAAATAAAGATAGTGAAATAAACAACTTACCAGAGATCACACTAGGAAGAAATGAAGTTGGACTCCAACCAGCATTACATTCAAGTTTAGTGTTTAATTTTATTTTATTTTATTTTTTTTTCTTAACTTCCCTTCATCACAGTTGTTGTATGCACACTCATGGGCTAACTGAAATAAACACTCAGGATTTGGCAGACAAATGTCTTGATTATATACTTTGTAGCTTTTGTGAGGATACTTTAAAATGAGAACATTTCTAACAAATTTCTTATATCTTACATGCTCTGGGCAGAAATCCATGAAATTCTCAAGACCAAATGAACACACTCTTTATCAAGCTACTTTTCAAGTAGCATGGGCAAAATATTAAGGGTAAGATATTGAAGAATACTTAAAAGACTAATATAAATTTACAAAACAATGGTTTGGGTGATAGTATTCTTAAACATTAAACTACATTCATATAGAGGTTGCATGAGAAACATATTATTTAGTCTTTTTTATTTCCCATTGGAAATAAATGAGCACTCTAAGGTTGGAGAAAAGCCACTTTGCTGGAGAACAGCTTGGTTTTTAAATCTTGTCACCCTATATTTGTACTATGATAAGTTTGATTAATTTTTGTCTCCCCAACCCCCAGAAGGAGCTCCTTGAAAGCAAGGATCATGTCTCATTTGTTATTGCATTCCTAGTACTTATCTCATGTGAACAAACCTGTCCTTACCTGTCTTGCTCTCATTTCAGTCATAAGCTGCCCTGCCTATCTGTGTTCTGAAACGTATGCCCTCACACCAGTTCAAGGACCACCCTCCATCAAGTGCACCCCCTCTCATGCATCTCTCAGCTGGTTCTTCCCTAAAGATTTAAACACACTGTACTCTGTTCACATTAAAAAGCAACAATGATAGCCAAGCCACACAATTCCTTCAGCTCTAAGTCCTCATTAACAAACACACAATTCTTTTCTTTCAAAGCCAAGACTCATAAAAATTATGTCCTTCTGATCTCCACTTCTAACATATTTGTTATCCAACACATTACAGTCTGACTTTGTCCACAAAAAGTCCAATAAAACTGTTCTAATTATGATTACATGGTTATTTGTAGCCATGTTCCTCCCACATTAGATGGATAAATACTATTCAATCCTTATTATTGATGTTTAAGCTAGTCAATACACAACAAGTTTCTCTTTCATGCCTTAGTTAAGAAACAGTTGGGAAATAGAACATGAGTGAGTGAAAAATGGAGATTAAAATTCCAACATTGTCACTTATGATACCTGAGTCAATGGACATGGATTCCATGTGTGGTCAAAGAGGCTTTCTTTATTTTTTTTTTTTCATTAAATTTTTCCTTTGTCAATATCCAATGTATATGATTATTATGGCCCATCACCGACACCTCCCTCCCGCCTC
>NW_007729521.1:197111-203230 GCF_000696425.1 Galeopterus variegatus | reverse complement strand
GACAGCCTTGCAGGGTAGAGTATTCTTGGCTGGCAATCTTTGTCTTTTAGTTTTTGAATATGTCATCCCATTCCTTTCTAGCTTTAACACTCCCAAGAATCAAATGTATCAGCCAAGCTATAGGCAAGCCCCCTTGCCACAGCAAGGAATGGATGAGAAGCCATCATATTTTCAAGCTGCTTCTTCCAACTCACCATTCTGATTTGTCACTCGCTTTATAAAAACATTAGTCAAGACATTTAAGAGCAGTTTTTTTTTTTAACATGGCATCATGAGGCCATGTAACAGTGCCTGCTTGACCTCTTATACATATGACACAATTATCATAGATTCATCATCAAACTTCTTTTCTCCCTTAGCCTTGATGATGGTCATTTTATTCTAACTTCTAGAATACATCTTTTGTTGTTTCTTTCCTTTAAATGAGTTGTTCTTTAAGGATCTAGTCTTCATTTTCTCTTTGCATACTATACACCATCCTTTTTTTTTTTTGTGACCGGCAATGGATCGCAACCCTCAGTGTCGCGCCCGTACCGGACCGGGACCGGCAACGGGATCGCAACCCTCGGTGTTGCCCCCGCTCCTCGCTCAGCCAGTGAGCGGGAACCGGTCTGTATGTGGGATCCAAACCCTCGGCAGGAGCGCCGCCATGCTTCCCAAGCGGCGCACTGCAGCAGTGCGCCACCGGGCCGGCCCCTATACACCGTCCTTGATCACTTTATCTGTATCTGTTAGTTTGTTTTCCACTTTTGTGCTGTTGATTCTAGAACATGTATCTCTAGTCCAGGTCTCTTCAGGGTTCAAAACTCACAAATTAAACCATCTATTAAAGTGTTCTCAGGGATTCCTGATGAGCAATTCAAATTTGGTGTCTAAAATTGAACTCATTATCTTTCTCCTGACATTACTTTCATAGTTAGCACTAAAATTAAAATAATTGCCCATTTTAGACACTCAAGCATTGTCCTTTCCTACTCCCTTGATCATACTCTACCAATCTATTTTCAACAAATTTATAAATTTTTACCTTCCTTCCATGTCTCTTCTCGGACTTCTAATTCAGGTCTTAATTTTTACTTTGATTAGTACAACAACATCCAGATTTGTATTCCAGACCCAGCTGTTTCACGTCCCTCAAATCAATTTTCCAAATGATTGATGAGGTAAACTTTTTAAAGTGTGAATCTGGTTTTACTGTATTCATGTTCAATGCACTAAGAGCTTATGTGATTCGGCTCAAAGAACTTGGTGAATCAGTTGGTGAAAACAAGTTAATTGGTCGCATAATTTTACTGAAACTAAAATTTGGTTAAAAGTAAAGTTTCTTAGACGTCCCCTCTGCTCAAGTATTTTAAGGATTATACCCCTTTGTACTATGGGGATATTTTTAAGTTCTTAATATGACTTGAGTGGTTTTGTCTTTCTGAAATCATTCTCCAAGTCATTTTTGTTTGTTTGTTTGCCACTGTACATAATTGCAAATTAAAAAATATAAGTACACGAAATAGTAAAAATTGTAAAAAAATTTAAATGGTTAATAATGGGGAATTAGTTGAATATGACTTTTGGTTGATAATAATTGCATGTTATTCTTTTGAAAAAGGTCTACATTAAAAATATGCATAAAATATTCAATAAAAACAAAAGAGCATAATAAAAGAGAAATTGTTTTTGGATTGATAAGTGGCTTGGTCTTTTTGTGGGTTTCTCTTTATTTTTATTTTCTATAATAAATTCAAATTGTGTTTTTAATAAATATAAATAATTAAGAATAACCTGGAGTAAAAGAAGAAATCTGGAATTTGGGATGGTTTTTAACCCATCCAAATAATTTTTAGGCACTTATTTCTGATCTGTCTGGCAATGTTTTTTTAATTTTAAAAATATTCAAAGAGGAAATTTCCATTTTCTAGTTTATTTTTAAAACTTTTTTTCATATTGCACTGACTGATATGCAACCTGCCATAATTTATAGCCAATTTTTTACTGTCAGACAATTAATTGTTCTCACATTTTTCTATGAAAAGACTATAGAGCCGGGATAATTGCTGGAGAATAAATTAAAAATATTAAGGGATTCCTGCTAAGATAAGGAACAAAGCAAAGATGTCTTCTTTCATCATTCCTTTTCAACATTATACTAGAAGTCTTAGGTAATGCAATAAGGCAAGAAAGGTAAATAAAAGGTATACAGATTGGGAAGGAGGAAATAAAACTGTCCTTGTTTGCAGATGACATGACTGTCCATTTAGAAAATATATACAAGACACAAACTGGATTTGGATGAATTACTGAAGGAGTGAACAAATTAATAAATGAAAGTTTGTTGAACCATTAAGTGACCAAGACTAGTTTGGGATGCATGTAGAAAGATAGCTGTGGAGATTTAACTTGAGTCCAGAAGACTTTTCCAGATACCANATCCTTTTCTCAGAGAAAAGCTACTCTGTTGGAAAGCTGTTTGTTTTTCGCTTCTCAAAAATCATTTTAAAAAGCAGTTGCTTTCATTGAAACACTATTGGTATAGGTGGGTGGAAGAAGAGTTTAAACTTTTCAGTAATTTACAGTCCAAATTTCCCTTTTTACAGTTAAAATGCCTCCACATGCTGATGTTGTTATTTCTAGCCAAGCATTTGAATGATCAAAGTAATCCTTCAATGAACAGCAAAATGAAGTAAAACATATAAAGTATTTAATATTGCAAAATTTACACAGAAACACAATATTAACATGCATATCCAATGATTGAAAAGTCAATTCTTTGATACTTAATGTGCAAGAGAGTTCAACCTTGAACTATTCACTGAATTACATCCCCTTTCTTGATTTTCAAAAATACTGACTTTTCTGAGTTTTTATTCTCTCCTCAGCTTGCATATCAGAGGAAGAAACAAACACTAATAGCATGCAATCTCTCTCCAAATAAAGATATAATTGTCAAAAAGCATATGCGAGGTCACAGAAAGACCATAAATCACTAAAACTGTTCACCACCATATAGGTTTGATTTATTAGGAAAAATGAAGAACTTGTGTCCCTGTGTATTTTTTTTTCTCTCAGTATTGTTCTTAAATGTTGCCAAAACATTATTTTCTTTCAGGCAAATCAGAACTAAAAAAGGATTTAAGCCTTCATCTGGAAAACTAAATGGATACTCCAATGTTATTCCTGTAATGGCTGATAGATGAGGTGTCAGCTGTCACCAACAAATCTTCCTAATGCTTTAGTTTAGTGTCTATTCAGCAGCTGGATACATGACACAGCTTGAAGCTTATAATGGCTGCCTAAGGTTTCATTCACTTGATATTTCTTTGTCTTTGAGAGAGAATTTTCCCCAGGCTTGGTCAGTAACAGAAACACAGTTTTGTCTTTCTATCAGAGGGGAATCACAACTGTTCTCGGTGAACTCGATGTATTACCCTGTTCAGAGAGGTGTGTGTCTCAGGAACACTTCCTCATCAAAGGGGTATTACAGTTTTTGAACAAGTACATCTTCAAGGTCAAACATGTTAAAAGTGATAGAAAAAAAAAACAAACAAACCCAGAACATGGCACATATATTGAATGTTAAAAATCCCTTGGTAAAATTACTCAGTTTCTGAGCATTTGAGAATTTGGGATTTTGTTGTTTTTAAATAAAACTGAGACTTTTATATGTGTGACAGCTCAATGTCTCTATTTTTCTTTCCTTCTCAAAGTTGCACAGTTTTCTTTCATATAAAAGCATTATATTGCCCATGCATAGTTAGTTTGAGACAACTTTTCACCTTCTGAAATGTGATCACGACAGCATTTTAACCTTTCTGCTTGAGAAATTTTGGGTCTTCTAGAAGTAGGAAGGTAATGGAGAGGGAGGAATAGGTAAAGGGCCATAAAGAGCAATGGTAGTGTATATTATAGAATAGTATAATTATTCTGATGTGAGCATCACATATTGCACATGAGTATTGACGTTCAACTCTGTACCCCACAGATATGTACAATCAACTTTGTTACAATAAAAATAAATAAACAAATAAATAAAATTTTAAAATTTTGTGTTTTGTATGAGAGAAACAGAAGTGTATCCAAGCCTTTCATTATATATTTTGTAGAGAAACCTCCACATTTTCTTTCACAAACTTTCTGGTTTGGGGATTAAAATCCCTGAACCTTTTCTCTTGATCGTTTGATTTTAATTTCCTTGGAATCTTATATTTAATTACTGGAGACAAAAGCCATTGAGAAGGAAATGTTGAGAGAACAAGATACTGTGGAGTTGGAACAACGTGCAGTCTCAGCCTTGAAGGTAAAAGAAAACGCTGGAGAGAGGACCAGATGGAATGGAGTTCCAGTATCTACTTTTAGATGAAAACCCTTCGGCTTATGTTGGGATATTTGGTGAAGTTTTTCCCCATTAAACTTTCTTTTATTTATTTCTAGTAAAAATCATCTGGTAAATTTTAATAGCCCCCAGTTCTGCTCTTCAAAGAAAGGTCTCTATGTAGTTTTACATCACCTGAAATTCTTATAAACTTCTGCAGAGTCATAATTTATCTAGAAACCTTGAGCTTTCGGCTCTGCTTTTACATTTTCACCCACCAAGTGGGCTTTGAAGATTTTTCTATGACCCAAAATATATGTGAAAATGCGCCAATTGTTTTGCCCCTTTCCCCTTTCAAAACCAGCCCAATTCACAGAAAAGTACTATCTTTTCCATGGACATTTGACTCTAACAGAGTAAATTTTTAGCTCATTCTTCCCTGCTTATTTCCAAGTCCATCAAGTGATTCTAATTTCTGACCGTTCAGTTGTTACTTCTCCCTCTCCACTGCTGCTGTCCTTGCTCAGGTCTCACATGCTTGTACTTTTCAGTAGTCTTGAAGCTACCTCTATTCTCCTACTCTAAGCCCCATTCATATGGGGTTGCTAGATTAACCTTTAAATATTATGTTCACTAATAACATACAATTACTCAGTTAAAAATCTTTAATCACTTTCCTTGGCAAAGAACTCAAATTCTATAAGACCCTCAGAGGGATATCACTCTAGAAAGTATATAAAACTTGGGGAGCGATTACTCAAGAGGATTGATTGAAAACACATTCTTAAAAAAATGTAAAGTAGTCAAAAATTGGTAAAAATAAGGGTTTTGGGGGATATTTTTACATATTTGAACATTTTAAGTATGCTATAAATGGTATTACAAATTTGTGTATCTTACATATTTATATCGTTTTAGGAGAGACTAGAAGTTACACTCAATGTTATTTATGATGACAGTAGTATATGTTCAAATTTTAAGAAATCTAAGAACTTTTTTTGTTTCTTGGCCTTTCTTTTTTTAAAATGTGCATTCACACTATACTTGGCTATAGTTTCAATAATTTAATTATTTGCCATATTTCAAGAAGCAAACTGATTGGAGATGACTTTCTAACTTGCATTCAAATGGCCAGAGAATATTTATATAAGACCTGTTGGGATATCATTCACTGGGAATAACTCATAAAGACAGAAGCAGTAGCAGGCTTGAAAGTCTTTCAGTTCCCACTGGGCTGTGAGGCTTTTAAACTACATGAAAGGAGAGTACAGCCTCTTCCTTGGCACGATAATGGCTTTTGACCAACTCTTGTTCTTATAACAATATAACATGAAAAGTCGGTGACATGTCTTGCCACACAAGTACTCGATTGGAGATATATCAGCGTATTCTTCAGTCAGATCATTAGAGTGGGATCCAGGCTTAGAAATTGATCAGGATTGATTAAATTAAGCACAAGGTCATGACAAATTTCTAATGGAAATTTGCAAAAGGTCATATTCTTTTCTGGTAGGCCAGCCAGTGAAGATGAATTTTAGTTAAGAAAATCATGTCTTTCACTACTTGGTATTTTTAAAAAGTGCATGTTGGATTTTCACAACTTTGAAATCCTTTAAAAATTCAAGTTTGTAAACTAAATCCATATCTTACACTTTACATGAGCATAAATATAAAATGGATCATATATCTACATATAAAAATAAATCTATAAAAATTTACATAGAAAAACATGAATTTTTTTTAATGGATTTGGAGTGGGACAAGTTTTTTAAAATTCTGACTCAAAAGCCTGTAGCTACAAAATGAAAAATCTTTT
>NW_007729521.1:194024-195744 GCF_000696425.1 Galeopterus variegatus | reverse complement strand
ACCAATTTACAACTATTAAAAAGCAACAACAGCCAAGCTGGGACCACTAGAGCTCAGGGGAAGAGAAGGAGAGACCTACAGAGTTCATGAAGGCAAGAGAAGCCACGATGAGAGAAAGACTCGCTCCCACCATTTTGAGCCCCATTTGCTTCAAGGCTGGCCCTGGTGAGCAAATGAAGCAAGAGTTGACAAAAGCCACAGCTGTGCCCTTTGTATGAAGTTGCTTAGAGGTGGCAGGGGAGAAGCAGGTCTTGGTGGCCCCCAAGCCAGCAAGACTACTAACGGGGTTCCCATGGACCCACATAGGAGCAAGGAGCCACAGACAACTGAAAAAAGGAGCCACTCAGAGTCTGGGGAGCCATTGCAAGGGACCAGTGCATGGCCCATCCCATGGGAAGTGTTTGGAGTGCAGGGATTGGGGGACACAGGCCACCAGGGCAACATTAGGGCACAGCATGGACAGTTGATCTGCCCTCCAATCATCACATGCCCTTTCAGTGGAGACTGGTCAGGATTATAGAACTGCAGGGGGTGCAGTTTGCTGAAAAGACTCAGGCCCAGACCAGAGTTTCCACACAACCCAGGTGTACCAGACCTCACATGACCCGGAAGTACATACAAAGTCAACAATTAGCCTTCCCCAGGGAATCAGAGAAAAGCAGCAATTTAGCTCAACCACAGGACTCAAGTGCTGGTCTCCACAGGAAGTTCCCCCATTTTAGAAGTTAGCAAAGGACAACAAATTAGTTCCAGCACAGAGTTTAAGTGGTTGGTAGCTAATAATCCAACACAGAACTGAAAGAAAAAACAAAATACCCACAGATCAGAGACAAAGTTTGACATTAACTAGTAAAGGTCTAATACCACCAAAGAACATCTATATAACCTAGAAGGACTGGAAGTCCCCTGGGCTCCCAAGCCAGAGGGGAGGGCCAAGAGCCTCAGCCATGCCCACACAATGACCACATCCAGCCCAGTGATGACCATCAGGCTGCTGATGAAAGTACCCCAGGCTCCCAAGCCTTCTCCCTGACATCCCCAACCAGCAACAACCACTGAGCAACTGCAGGAAATGTTCTGGGCTCCCAAGCTAAGCTGGTAGGGGCCAAGGGACTCAGCCACAACCCCCCAACATCTGCAACCAGCCCAGTGAAGACCACTGAGTTGCCACAGGAAACACCCTGGGCTCCCAAGCCAGGGCTTTAGCAGGCTGAGGGCTTCGGCCACACCCCGTTGGCATCTGCCTCTAGCCCAGCAATAATGAAGCCACTGCTGGAAGCCCCCTGTTCTCCCCTGCTAGAGTGCCATGGGCCTCGAGCACACTCACACTCCTCCTCCCATCCTATTTTCCTCCCCCTTCCCCTCTCCTCCTTCCCCCCCACTACTCCACAACAACATTTTAGAATGTAAAAAAAACCAATAATATAAATAAATAAATAAATAAATTTTAAAAAAGGAAAGGAAAGAAGAGGTACAATAAGAATCTATGTTACTGTTTGCTTATACATGCTTAAGAGAACCCTGCAAAGATACATATGTCACTAGAACATGGTTACACTGGGGAAAGATGAGGGAGGAGAGAACTTGGCAGATGGAGGAAAAATGGGAAAGGATACTATTCATTCCACGTATTTCACTGTGTCTACAATATTCCTAATTCAAATCATTATTTTTAAAATGTAGAAAAAAAGAGACAATGCGATAGTAAAAGTGTTTTTTT
>NW_007729521.1:189476-193361 GCF_000696425.1 Galeopterus variegatus | reverse complement strand
TTTTTTTATAATTTTTGAAAAAGTAGTCTCTGCAAGTGATTTTGCCTTTTATCTCTACCATAAATATTCTTTATTTAGCTTTAACCACTTTAGTCATAATATATTTCCTTTAACTTAAGTGTGTATTTGTGTGTGTGTGTGTGTGTGTGTATCCGCCTGGAGCAAGGTCGGCAGGCTCTTACTAGGGGTTTAACAGACCCATTTATTTCCTTAGTGAATTTACTAAGCCAAGAGTTCAGCCTCCACATTAAGAAACTTCACCGTGTCAATATAATAGTTAATTTATTATTCAGCTGCCAGGGGCGTACACACATTTACCAAACTCACAAGATTTCTATACAAAACTAGAGTGATGATTTGTCCATTTAAAATAGATTTATTGCCACCCACCCATAGAAATGTCCAAGTTAGTATATACTCATTGTATTCAGCTGGTCAGTTCCTACTGAGTATAGTTCCTAAACAGCCCTTGTACCTTTCAGCTTCTCTCTGTCCCTACTGTAAGTACTGTCAGTACCAACCATCATCACTCTGTAGTATCCCTGAGTCTTGCTCTGCATAGAACATTCTTTATAACGAGGTTTCCACATTGAAATTTTATCAAATAACTCTCCTGGTCAGGAATCTTTAATATATTCACACTATAATAAGGATAATGTCTATGTTTCTTAATTAAGTTTTCTAGAGACCAGATTGATTTGATTTCTAACGATAAAAGAGCTAGCCTTATCTTTCACNGTTTTCTAGAGACCAGATTGATTTGATTTCTAACGATAAAAGAGCTAGCCTTATCTTTCACGAGACCGCACCACCTTGACAATTTCTACTTCAAAACTGATTTCCTTTTAATTTTTTGAAAATGTTGTGCTCTCTCTCAGCTCAGGATCCTCGTGCATATTTTTACACCTTCCTCGATGAGTGTCTGCCCACATGCCACCTCTTCACCTGGGTAATGAAATTTCTTTCAAGAAGCAATCCCTTATCCCATTTTTTAAATATGTAAATATTTTACATGTCCCTGACATACATTCCCCATAAGATCCTTAATTCTATTGCCATAGCACTCATCATATTTTATTGCAAGTGCTTGCTTAATAGACTGTGTTCCTCACTAGAGTGTAAGTTCAGGGAGTATAGGGACAATGGCAGGCTGGCTTATTTTTCCTTATCATCTACCATAATGTTCAGTAACATAGAAGGTTCTTAAAATATTGCTGAGTGGATAAAGAAAACCTCTTAATGTCAGTTTCTGATTTTACAATGATAGTTTTAATGCCCCTATGGGACAGATAACTTGAAGTCAGAATGAGAAGCACATGTTCTCTCCATAATAATTGACCTTCCATGATGATTCATATCATGATCAGAATCTAGAAATTGGACAGTGTCTTAGTCTGTTTGGGTTGCTATAACAAAATACCATGAATTGGGTAGCTTATAAACAACACAGATTTATTTGTCACAGTTCTAAGGCTAGGAATTCCAATATCAAAGCACTGACTAGCAGATTCAGTTTCTGCTGAGGGCTCACTCTTTGGTTCAGAGATGGCACTTTACAGCTGTGTCCTCTCATGGTGGAAAGGGGAAGCCAGCTCTTTAGGGTCTCTTTTATAAGGGCATTAATCCCATTCATGAAGATTCATCAACTTCTAAGGCCCTACTTCCTAACATCGTCACATTGGTGATTAGGTTTCACCCTATGAATTTTGGGGGGACACAAACATTCAGACTGTAATGGACAATAAACAGCTCAAGGAGATTAATGTTTTTTTAAAAACACCCAGGTAAGATTGCCTGATATGCCTATCTGACCATAGTGACACCCTAATGACAGATCTCAAACATTTCAAACTACAGGCTAAACTGCTTTCAGAAAATCTTCTTTGTGATTTTTCTCTCTCACATAAATTTTCTGTTTTAATAAGTGATAGATAAACTCACCTTCTGGTTGACATACTCACAGGTTCCATTCCTGCCGTTATTGGCCATCGTGCTAGTATTTGGGTAGGTCATGACAGTGTTTAGCTGACATCGACTGCTCATTATTCTGCTTAATTAGCTATTTGATGCATCTTCAAAGGTAGATGCTCTTTACAGACTGTACACATATGATAAAAAGATCTCCACACTTGGGTTCTCTATACTGGATCTATTTACATGCCTCTTCCCCGAATTCCCTGTTCTCAATTTTCTAATATTTTTTCCAGATCCTTGATCAACCAATGAAGCCATTTGTCATTGTCCATTAATCACTGTATATTCTTGCTTCCTGCCACTTTTTTTTCCATACAAAGTGGATGACCAGGTGCACCTTCCAAAATTCTAGCATTTGGAAGGCTTTTTCCTCTTTGCTGCCTTTTAGGGTCTATAGCGTTGAAGAAATTTCCTGTTTCAGTCATATCTGAGCTGACTATACCGTGAATAAAGTTGGCCTTTTTCCTCCTCTGTCGGTTGGCCATGAGGAATATCCCTCTTCCTGACATGTGATCATAAGCATAAGCTAGGGGATGAATGCAGAAGAGATAATGCTATGGGTTTCCAGGCCATCTGCATTTGCATCTCATTTGTGCCCTCTGACCCTGTTCTTGTCTGACCCCATATGTACCATTTCTATCTTACGATGAATTGCTGTTGAGCTGGCAAAAGTTTATGACAGGACCCAAATTACAAAGAATTGTTCTGACTGCATAATCACTGTATGTCCCTAGTCAGGTATTTATTCTCTATCATGACCCAGTAGGAATCCAAGACCTATTGTTTGAAAGGTCAATCCTCTGCTAAAAAGGGCATGGTCACATACGTGACTTATTTGGAAGTATACTCAGAAACAATGCCTGTAAAAGATGAACAAAGCAAGATTGGGCAGAGAAAGAAGTTAAATTGTGATGATGCTAAAGTAGTAATCTCAGCAAATCTCTCAGGGAACTCTGATGCTGAGGTGGTATTTCAGAGATATCATGAATTGAGTCAAAGGCTTTGGTCTTTGTAGTCTGCCATCGACTCATTATCAGAAACTGGCTGCCCTTAAACAGGGCTTTTCTCTTGAGCAAATCAGTCCTAGGGAATAATTTTGCTGTGAAATATCAGCAAACAACACTTTTGGAATCTGGGGGAATGACTTAACTGGATCCTGAAAGTGATATACCAAAACATTGCTACATGTATTGCTTCTAAATTGTCACTTTTAAGAACATTGATGAACCCAAAGATGAAGAATGAACTTGCCTGTCTATAGTTTATATTTCTCCCTTTTTTCTATTGCCTTTTCAGTTATGGTATGCTGTAAGCCCATGTAAGCATTTTAGTTGATTCATCTTTTAAATATCCAAACATCTGCCACAATTATTAAGGAGCTTCTTCCAAGAGAAACCAGTGAGAAAGTAGAAGAAGCAGGACTAAGAAAGGGAAGAATCTCAGCAAGAGTGTGGTTCAGGCAAAGTTCCACAGAGGGTAGATTCCCCTGATCCTGGACGATGACTGTGGTGGGAATTAAACTTCAGGTGATGGAACTATACTTTCAAAGTTCCCCATCCTGCAATCATTAATTAACCAGAGCATAAACTAGAACTCCCAGGCTTCTGGCTCTCTGCTGTGAGGGTGAAAAAAATCCAACAACCTCTGTAGAGTACACTAAAAAAATTAAAATATGTGGGCCAGAAGAGGCAATGGCACAACAAAACAGGGAAAGCACCCTGAAAAAGTCAAAAAGGGATAGAAAGGAATGTGGAATGAACACCAGTAGTGTCAGTTAGAGGGAGTGATGTGGGCACAGCCACTCAAAAAATAATTGTTTAAGCCACAACTACCGACTTTTTATTGTATTTTTCACTCTCTAGAATTTGGAACTATTAGGATACTCAATTATTCCCACTTTTTTCTAATGGA
>NW_007729521.1:184641-189188 GCF_000696425.1 Galeopterus variegatus | reverse complement strand
GAGTGATGTGGGCACAGCCACTCAAAAAATAATTGTTTAAGCCACAACTACCGACTTTTTATTGTATTTTTCACTCTCTAGAATTTGGAACTATTAGGATACTCAATTATTCCCACTTTTTTCTAATGGACAGGATGATTACCTGCCTTCTCCTTTGGCTTACAATGTCTCATTTTTACTTTTTTCCAAGCTGAAACACAAAATTAAGGGTTTTTTTGGTATTGATCTAATTTATCAGTTTTTGGAAATAGGAACACCCATGAGATACTTTAGGCGTCAGAATGTCAAGCAAAGGCCTGAACTGTTTAGAAACATTTCAGTCTTCACATTGATTAAATAAGGTGCTAAGAGTTCACAAAAGAAGATGAGACCTTTGAGAACAGTCAACTCTAATTAGGTGAGAATGTTGCAATCATAGGCTGATTCCTTCCATATATCTCTTGCTAATATTTTTTCTGCTTGACTTAGGATATCTCTCCTTCTAGTACTTGTAGGAAATCAGAAATTGGAATGAGGCAGTAAAATGCAGAAATGAGAGAAAAGTGTATGTGTGTATGCATGTGTGTGCAATTTACATGTGATTTAGTCAAAAGGTTGTTCTTTCAATCATGTGAGAGATTCCATAGCCTTTTCCCATTGAGTAGCAAACATAAAAACATAAATAAAATATTCTACAATTTCACAAGTCAAATTAGATTTATCTTTTCTTATTTATTTTAGAGCCGCAAAGGTTCTTAAAGCCTCAAACATATGGTGGGGTTCTAATGCTTTTATCAGGATAACTAAAGTATAGCTTTCCTTTAAAGTCCTTTGCCAACCTGAAACCATATTTGTGATCATTTCTCAGAATCATTTTTCACTTTTCGCCTATACCATGGAATTGTCATTTAATGTTAATTAGTCCACATAAAATAATACATTCATGCAGAGAACAGGTACATTAATTCAGTGTATGAGCATATGTTTCTTTCTGAAAATTTTCTGAAAGGCGTGTCTAAACATACAACTTTTTAAATTAAAACCTTCAATAGCTTTTTATTGCCTTCAGGAAAGATGTGAGCTTCTTTCATGATGAAAACAGGCTCTTTTTTCACCTAAGCCTGGCCCATTTCTCCAAATTCTTTTTGCACTGTTCTCTATGTGGCCCAAACTTCAGTTAAACCAAGCAACTTCTCACAATTTTCTCAATGGGTCATACTTTCTCCTATGTGTATTTATACATGTTACACATTTTTTCTAAATTTTCACTTTTTACAGTTTATCATTGTATTGACTCCTGATTTTATGAACTTAACTCATGTCAATATTTTTTCAAAACTTTCTCTTACTGGTTCTTTTCCAGAATTAATTAGAATTTCTCCTCCATTCTCCCATATGTAATGCCAACCTTGTACCTCTTTCAGTTTTGCATGTGTTGGTTTACTTCTCTCTCTCTCCTGTCATAATTCATCAAAAACAACTTACAAAACATTTACAGTATCTCAGTTAAGAGTTTGGGATTCAGAAGGGACTGAAGTGAGCTTAGCACCACGCACCAGCTGGGGCAAAGTCTCCAGCTCTGGCTGGAGCTGCCCACAAGCCCCAGCAAGCACCAAGGTAAGCTGAGACCCATGCACCACTGGGAGCACAGACTCCAGCCCCAGAGGGAGCCACCCATATCCCCAGCAGGCACTGAGGTGAGCCGAGCCATGCATGCCTTCAGAGATCCAGACTCCAGCCCCAGAAACCCTTCATTGCCAGAACAGGAGCCAAGTTGGTGTACCATAGACACTACCGCACCTACTGTCACCACAAGGACAGGTCACCACTACAGTAACAGCTAGGGCCACTATACAGGCAACCTTTTGTACACTTGTCTACATTGATATAAGTAGAGTCACCAGCAGAACCTGCAAATAGAGGAAAAGAAGAAGCAAGGCCTCCGGAACATGACCAAAAGTCAATGAAAAAATACTAGAACTACAAACTGACAAGAAGATATGACACCACTGAAAGAGTACAGTAATGCACCAGACCAGGGAACACTTGAAATGTCTGAAAGGGAATTCTGAGTAATGATCTTAAGAAAACTCAGAGAGATAAGAGAGGACTCAATTAGAGAACATAATGAAACAAGAAAAAAAAAAATCCAGAATACGGAGGAGGAAATTTACAAAGAGATTAATATATTAAAAAAGAATGTAGCAGAACCCCTACAAGTGAAGGATTCACTCAGTGAAATAAAAAACACAACAGAGAGCATGAATAGCAGGCTAGAGCAAGCAGAATAAAGAATTTCAGATCTTGAAGATGGTCTTTTCAAAATAACACAGGCAGACAAAACAAAAAGAATTAAAAATAACAGAGAAAATCTAAGAGAGCTAGCAGACATCCTCAAGCACTACAAAATCTAAATCATGGGTATTCCAGAAGGGGTGGAGAAAGGAAAAGGCATTAAAAACCTATTCAAGGATATAATAACCAAAAATGTCCCAGGCATAGGGAGAGATGCAGGCCTTCAAATCTAGGAAGCCTAAAGGTCCCCAAACAGATTCAATCCAAAAAGATACTCTCCAAGACACATTATAGTAACATTTCAAAGCTCAAAGACAAAGACAGATTTCAAAAAGCAGCAAGAGAAAAGTGTCAAGTCTCCTATAAGGGAACCCCCATCAGACTAACAGCAGACTTTTCAACTGAAACCCTACAGGCCAGAAGAAAGTGATATGATATATTCAAAATAATGAAAGAAAAAAATTATCAGCCAATAATTCTATACCCAGCAAGGTTCTCCTTCAGAAATGAGGGAGAAATAGTGTATTTCCCAGATAAACAGAAATTGGTGGAGTTCACCACTACATGACCAGCCCGGCAAGAAATTCTCAAGGGAGTCATTCATCTGGAATGGGAATAATAATGATCACTATCAGGGATATACAAGAAAAAGCAAAACCCACAATTAAAACAAAAATGCAGACAAGAAAGAGAAAGAAGCTAAATCATGCCACCTCAAATTTTCAACTAACATTGAAGAAGAGAAATAAAAGGGGAAGTAATGAATAAAGGATACTTAAAACATCTAAACAAAAAGCAATTAAATGAAAGAAGTTAAACAACACCTATCAATAACAACCCTAAATGTGAAGAGATTAAACTCCCCATCCAAAAAACACAGATAGACTTAATATATTAAAAAACTAGACCCAAGTATATGCCCCCTTCATGAGACTCACCTCACATGTAAAGACACAAAGAGGGGATTTTGGTCAAGACAGTGGAATAGATAGTCCCCAGCATGACTCTCTGCCACAAATGAAGCAATTTACAATATAAAAATGCAACAACAGCCAAGCTGGGGCTGCTAGAGATCAGGGGAAAAGGAGGAGAGACCTACAGAGTTCATGAAGGTGGGAGAAGCCACAATTAGAGAAAGAAAAAAATGCTCAGGGCATTTCAGGCCATGGCTTTAAGGCTGGAGCTGCTGAGCAATGGAGCAGGAGGTGACAGAAGCCACAGCTGTGTCCTTTGAATGGAGTTGCTTAGAGGTGTCAGGGGAGAAGGGGGCCTTGGTGGCCCCCAGGACAGCAAGACCACTAACAGGGTTCCTGTGGGCCCACACAAGAATGAGGAGCCAGAACATATGAAAAAAGTAGCCATTCAGAGGTCAATGAATCACTGCAAAGGACTAGTGCATGGCCCGTTCCATGGGAAGTGTTTAGAGCACAGGTTGTGGGAGAGACGGGCACACCAGGAGAACACTGGGGGACAGCAAGGACAGCTGATCTTCACCCCAGTCAGTATAGAATCACTCAGAGGAGACTGGCCAGGAATATAGAATTGCATGGGGTGCAGTTTGATGAAAAGACTCAGGCCCAGATCAGAGTTTCTACACACCCCAGGTGCACCGGCTCTCTGGAGAGCCGGAAGTACCTATAAGGTCAACCATTAAACCCTGAGCTGCACAAAAAGCCTTCCCTAGAGAAACGGCAGTAAAGCAGCAATTTAGCTCAACCATACACCTCAAGTACTGGTTCCCATAGGAAGTTCCCCCATTTTAGAAATAAGCAAAGGGCAAAAAATTAGTATTGGCCCAGGCACACCACCAGCACCTCAGGGACTGCCAGGGGACCTGAGGCTTGGAGCAGGGGACTAGACCCCCGACCTACAACTAGGCACGCTGCCAGTGCCTTGGGGCCCACCTGGGGGCCTGAGGCGTGGAACTGGGAACCGGAGTCCCACCACAACCAGGCATACCACCAGCACCAAGGAGCATGCCCAAAACATCACCTCCATGTAACTACAGCTGCTGCAAGAGTGGCTAGATGTCACAACCCGCATGCAGATAGTCTACCAGCCACTGGAGTGCATTGACACAAGGAAAGTCACCAGCAGAGACCAAAGAAAAGAAGAGGATGTCTCTTTCCACAAAGTGCATTCCCGAGTGACAAATGAAGCATCTGCTCTATGAAAATATTGGGAGAACTGAACATACTTCTCAGCATTAGAGAGATCATCTAGGCAACAAACCAACAGAGTAACCATTACTCTTTCAGAGGGAGAGAAGAAAT